>NC_134753.1:1818181-2121212 GCF_050436995.1 Anticarsia gemmatalis | reverse complement strand
CATGGTATTAAAACTATTACAATAAAATGGGGGGTCTAAAATCACCTAAAACCAATGTTATTTAATTGCCGTTGTATGTTTGTATGTATAATGTAATTTTATCATTGCCTAGGCTTGCTCTCTCAAAATTTTCGCTAAAACTTAATATTTTTTGTGTATTTGATCCTCTAATAAAAGTTTTATCAATTGCAAATAATTCGAATTAAATATGACCTTTTAAATCTGTCCGTACTTTCTAATCGTACATCACAGCCACTCTACCCGCAGTTCACGACCGCATGAGGAAACTTTAAAACTCTAATTACCTAATAATGATCTCAAATTACAGTCCTCAATCATTTGAACTATGTTAAATGGCAGTTGTAATGCAAATTGAATATCAAAATTATAAGTAGCTAAAGAATAACGTTCAGCTTTTTTGTATCTTCAAAGAAAGAGTTTGGTATCTGTTTGGACTTGATTTTGTTATTTATAACTGATCTTTCGTTTAGTTGGAAATAATTCTTTTGAATTGCATTTAATAGTAGACTGTAACACAATTTTAAAAATTAGATATTCAACGGTGTCGATTTGATAAAAAAATTACACTCCGAGGATTCGAAAAATTGGTTTGTGATTAGGAAATATCTCTATATATATGTTCATGACTTTTTTGAAGCTGAAATACTGGCTCAGGTATCAAAAAAAATAAAAAATTCATTACAGTTTTTTTTTTCAAAAGCCCCGTGTTCCTTGTAATAAAAACAATGGCCACTCTAACACAACATGTTTTGTGCAAATTAGAAACTAACCAGCCAACCAACGACTGTTTATTACAAGTTGATTCTCCTCTCGATCATCTATCGACCATCTATTGAGTATGTCAATGCTTCCTTCCATAACATCTCAATATTCATGCAAAACCAATACAGCAATAACACTTCCTTTCAACATTACTAGTTAAATAAAGTTATATTTTACAACTGTGATTAAAACCTACTTCGGTAGACCAAAGAAAGTTGTGTGGCATCTGTATAGCCGCTAGCAGACCCGTTATGATATTAAGTTGATGTCGCTAACGTATTAAATACTAAGTAGCTACTTAGTTTGTTGATAGCAGGTTTTGTATATAACAAGCAGGTTGTAATGAACTACTGATGAGGGAATGGGTTTTGGAATTAGACAAGTATTTAGTGTTGTTATTGATAGGTAGGAGACGCCTAGTGACCTCTGATTAGAAAAGTTATGAACTTCGATGTTATCAATTAGTATAGTAAATGTATTGATATATTTTTTAATTGTTTATAAATTAAAGGTCAATTTTACCCACTGCTGCTGAGTACAGTCTTCGTCTACGACACGGACTCTTATCTTGTTTCTTAGCGGTTTAATTCCTTCGTAAAATATACAAAATTACTGTAAAACTTAACAGTACTGTGTTCTTAACTGAAAAGGGTTTTCTTTAAGAGGACCTTTAGACGTTACAAAAGAAACATTTTTCTAGCCATTTGACTAAGAATAAAATCTAGTGCCATCTATCGGTAAAGATAACAAACACTTCATACATACATATTTTTTATTATATTTTTTATCAAGCTTCCCAGAGTTCATAACCCCAGTCCCACGATTATAACGTTAGATTACAATCAGTGCCAAAATACAAGAAAATATCTAATTATTTAAACAATTACACGCGAACAGTCGGTAATTAAACAATACAAGAGTAACGACAGGCGATAATTAGGTTTTATTATAATTAATAATTAACTACTGTGAGAATTAATTACTGGTTTCTTTGAACTTTATACGACAAACAGTAATTTAATTATAAAAGAGAGAATTATTATGTATTTTTTACTGTTTATGGCCACACTAATAATGTTTCTCTAGCTTGTTAAGAGTTGCACTTTATGACGTACTATAGAACGTAAGTAATTTACGAAGACTAGTGTATTTGTGTAGTTGTATGAACACACCTTGTACAATTAACTAGCACTATTTTAATATTATTTAGCTACATTAGTCATATTTCAACTATTGCATTATTAACGCCCTAGAAAGACATACACGGATCCTAATGGTGATGTCTTACAAAGAGGTAAGGTGCGTAGTCGTAACCGGTGATCCTGTATTACGGGATGTATGGATGAGAATGTGTATGTAATGGATCGTACCAAGTTGCGTTCTTTAAGTTCTGCCTATCCCTGTGGGAAAAAGGCGTGATATTTTGTGTGCATTATTAACTTGTAAAATTGCATCTAATGTACCGTTTATATTGTATTTATGACTGAAATGAAGTACGGGTATGTTATGAGCTAAGAAACTACTAGTAAATAGTAAATACTGGTAATTTCTCGACGAAGTCATTAATAGTATTTTTTAGTTTTCCACCTTTGTATTTCAAACAAAAACCATAAAATGCCTACTACGCAATTCTCAAACAATTACCTTCTAACCTCTACGCCATCAACTACATCTTACCTCATACCTACATCTAAAAACTTTTAATATAACAGTAGTAACACAACTTATTAATCAATATTTCTCACACCATACAAAATACCGTATCAATATCAACTCGGAACATAAATAATAGCTTACACGTCGCCTCCATACGCCCACGTTCATACCTCATTAACCCACATTGGTGTATCAGCGGAATAATAACGCCTACGAATTACTAGTCTTGTTTTAATTAGCACGGAAATAAATAAAAGTTTTAGATAACCTTACATAGTGTGGTGGTAAACTCAATAGTTAATGGTCACCATGGCCGAAGACACTTATGACCAGTATCGCGATTTTCTAGTCTACAGTATTTCTCTACAGACAGTTTGAAATGTGCAATGTACTGCATAAATAGTTCTTAAAACATCCGCTAGAGGTGCTGTTCAGATTTTCATACGAAAATTGTCGATAATAGCTAGCCGGTTGTTGATAGTGGTAGGTTAATCGCGCTACAGTTCTTTTTACCAATTACTTTTTGTTTTTGGTCTATTTGGCTGACGTCAACCATTACATCAATATTTGAAGTGCAATTTGTAAATAGTTTTTGTTAGTTTAAGACAACGACAGCTGTAACTTGTGCCGAAATGTCAAGTGAAATAAATGTAAATTTTAATCACGTACATATATATCTGAACAATTTTAGCTTAAACACATACTATTAAATAGCCAATAGACTTATCCTTCAATTTGTGTTTGTTTTACCAGAAATAATTTTAAAAAGCAGTAGTCAAATATCCTCTGTACCACTTCTAGAAACTAAACTAGAGTTTAATAATTTTATTGCCTTCCGTATCACTGTGAAAGTATGTCTGTGTCTAAACGTATTTAGAACTTGTCGTCATTTGTAATTGTGATGTTCAACCATTAAATATTCCACCAGTTTGAATACTCACATTCGCAGCTCCTATCTACACTATTATTTACATCCATTTTCCCTTATGAATCATTAAAAATACGCCATTAAGGCTAAACCGTTCACCATCGTATTCTGAACGAGGCCAGTTCCGCGTCCTCCTTAATCTAAAGATCTATTTAAACTGGTTCTTGTTTATAGTATCGAAGTGTATTTCACACTGAATCAACGGATGCAAAAGTCTATTGAGAACAGTTATGGGATATCAGACTTTACATCTTTTAGATATGGTTGAATTCTGATTGCAGGTTGATAACAACGTGTGATTCTTTCACGCGATAGCTTGGAACGTTCAAATTTCGACTGTATTCTCTTTGGAATAAGGTTTGTTGTTTGGTTCGTGGGATTGGGGTTAGTCCTATCTTTATGTCAATTCTGAAAGAGACCCAATATTAATTGTTGGTCATTATTTTGTAGTGTAGAAAGCGGTGCCACGGTAGTTGGTCGGCCTCGCATTAGATGCACGGGCGCAATGATTTCGAAATCACTTCGGATAGAGTTTATACAAAAATGTGCTTGGAACTTTTAATAATGTTATTGTCAAAAATATATATATCAGCTTAGCCATTCTTCCAAGCTATGTTGAAGTCGGCTTCCAGTCTCACCGGATGCAGCTGAATACCAGTGTTTTACATGGAGCGACTGCCTATCTGACCTCCGCAACCCAGTTACCTGGGATAACACGATATCCTTCGGTAAGACTGGTTGTCAGACTTTCAAGCTTCTGACTACTGGTAACGACTGTCAAAGATCTTCGAAAATGACAGCCGGGACCCACAATTTAACGTGCCTTCCGAAACACGGAGGAACTCGATATGAATAAGATGGTCACCCATCCACAAATCAACCTCGGCAAGCATGGCTTAACCTCAGAGATCGATCCGCGCGGCTGTTGTTAACTAAGCCACGAGCTCCTCCTATTGTCAAAAATATGTGTACCATTTATTGTCTTTTCAATATATTATATTGCACAAAGGTGGTTAAACCATAATAATAATAGAACTGTAGCACGATTGGAACCGCCGAGTATCGAGAGTTTGACATTTAAAATGTACTGCTAAAATAGTTTCTACGACGCCAGATAGAGGCGCTGAACCGATTGTCGTATAAAATTTTTAGATAGCTAGCCGGTTGTATGTAGTAGAATCGTGGTATTGATACGGTTATTTTTTGACTTTGTTGTAGTGAGGAATCATAACAAAAACATGAATTTAAATAATATTTCATATTGTAGCTTAACAATAACTTGAAATTTGATACACAAGTACCTAACAATCAAACTAACGGTATTCTCCAAAGCAAAACGTGACAAGTCATAGACAAAACCAGAGTACACATATCCTTTTTAATATTTATGATCACGGAGTATAAACATAACAGGGTCAGTCAGTTACTGATCGATTTCCGCCATTTAAATATAAACTGAATAATAAAACATCCTTTTATTATTTCCAGTTATTTCTTGCTCTATTTAAGGTATAGGTAGTAATCAAATAGTTAATATTGATGGCTATTACGGTGGGCAGATATGACTGGTGCTTTCAGGTGCCTGTCCGAGGAAATTAATATCATCGAAGCTCTATAACGACTATAAGACATGACTGATTACAATTTCTTTATGCATAGGATCTGTTTTGAGCTAAATCGGGAATCGTATTTGATACATTAGCGGCTCTTCTCATCGTCATTGAGTGTTTTATATAAACTCAAAATAATTTTTCACTTGAACTAGGAGTCGCACCTAAACTTTAATCACTTAAGTCATTGGCACTATGCGAAACAAAATACCAATGAATCAAATTTAGCTTTTACTAAAATCTTAATGTAGCTCACATTTATTTATTTAATTTTGATGTTTAATCGTAGTAGCGCAATTTTCTAAAGTCGATACTATCGAGTATCGAGATTTAAACATTTAAAATATACCTGGAATTTATTTTCTATGGCACCCACTAGGGGTTCTGATCAAGATTTCATATAAAATTTGACGGTAACTAGCCGGTTGTTGATGACCGATAGTGGTTGAAATATCTCCTAAAACAAATTGTAGCTAGTTGCCAGTAAAAAAATTTTTTTTCCAAAAATATTTTTCAAGAAATCAACATGTCCTCATCTCTCCCGAACCCATGGCCACAATAATCACAGTACATGTAAATGCTTTTGTGCTGTTAAGACATAATTGTCAATGTTTAATAGTGACCATATGTTTACTTTCTCCACACTGCGGTGTTCCCGTTCAATTTCTAGATAACCGCGAGGATGGTCGTAAACAAAATTGTATCTGGATTCCGTTTATAGGCGCTCTTGGTGAAGTTAATGTTTGAGTAAACGATTTAAAAGTCGTAAAACAGTTTTAGGGAGTTGTAACGCAGATTTAGACATTCCAATAGAAATTGGAGAATGCAACTTACCTGACCCAGGATTTGAACTTGAGACTGTGATTTAAAGACGCAAATGCACTATCTTTTAAAACACTCACCGTGAACAAAATAGTTTTAAGATATATCTTAAATTGCCAAAAAGTGAGGAGCAAGGAGCGAGCTTTTTCTAAGACTCTTGCTTAGCAATGACAAAATAATGATGAATGATTCTAAATTAATTTTAGAGTTCCGAGTAAAACGATTTTGAATACACATAAGTACTTATCCATGAAACCATCAAATAACCACAGTAATTTTCCATCACAAATAAACTCAAACGTAACATTCGATCAAGCACCTATCAAAGTAAATCAAAAAGGAAAATATCGCCAAGATTTTCCGTACCCATTTTATACTAGCACAGACATCTGAACAAAACATTAACTTGTGCCGACTGCCATTAAATTTCATTGCGTAGACGTACTCTATTCATAAATCCAGGCCTTTTATATGTAAAACAGATGTTTCTGAGCAAGGACTAGACGTATTTCTGCACAATTTTTATGTTCTGTCTTCTGTAGTTTACGCGTTCGGCTACTTTAAAGTGCGCAGTATTTTATTTTGGAATGTAGAAATATTTATTTTTAGTATAGATAGTGATAACTGACTGTAAAACTTTGGTGAGAAAAACTATGAAGGCTAAAGGACTTGAAAACGCCTTAGATTTATTCAGGAATTTGTAATATTCGCTTGATTATAATTGTGGTTTAATAAAATTATATTTTGGTATAACTTGTTAAAGTTGTCGCAGTCGTTAAGAGGCTGTGTCATGGCTTATAAATAAAATAAAGAAAACCATATTTTTTATCAAAAATGTTTGCTAAACAACATTTTTATGTACAGAGTGTTTTGATTTTCACTAAGCCTGTGAAAATCAAACACTCTGTACATAAAAATGTTTTACAAAGTACACAGTCTTCCGTTACACAACGAAGCTCTGTCCCACCGCCATTAAAATGTGTAATGTTCATACAAAATTTATTCCACTATTAATGTTAAAACCAATAATAATCGTTAAAATAACATTAACTCACTAAGTATAATCAAACGAACTTTAATGAGTCATATAATAAGCACTTTTTCATAATTTATACGACCTTTTTCTTATAAGTCGGTTACAATGTTGATAAAAGACGTTAATATTGGTAATTTATGGAAGAAATAGATGCCTCCCGGTTTCTTGGGACAAAGTTGTGTGACTTACAGTCTTTAGTCTGATATGACGTAACATTATTCCTTCTCTGCTTGACTTCCTTAAATGTTGTTATTTTGAGATTATATATCGCTACTGGAATAACAGACACAGATTATAAAACTAATGAAAGAATATACCTAAATGCAAATTTATTTTAATGAGACAAACTGCAATCATCGCGTGGATATGTCGACAAAATGCGTCGATAGGAATTAGGTATAAGAAATCATCACTCTATTTCAGACAAGGACCTTCAAGCATTAAACTAACGCACTTCAACAATAAATTTTAACATATACCATTCTGATCATATTGTATAATTTCAAGTAACAAAACATCTAAGTTCACCATATTCCCTACCACTGCATACAAGAAAATCTTCCCACAAAGTCCAACTAATATTTCTCACATTCCTTACAAAAATTACACCCTGAAAAGCAAAACGAAAGCGTATTCAGTACGCATCAGGCCTCAAGGCATCAGTGCCGCGAGTCCATTTCTTTATGTAAATCCAACGACATTTTTGCTTCCCTTTTGCATCTAATATTTTACTGTTGGGCATCTCATTTATGCAGGCTAGCCTGAATAAGACGTATCTGTCTATCCAATACAGGTTTCGGTCACTAATGATCCAAGCGAGCCCTTTTTTGCGATGTCTAACTAAATAATGTGGACGTGAGGTGGATACTTTATTTTGTAACTATGTGTACGGATTGGTAGTTTCGATTAGTTCCTGACTTAGAAATCGGGTTAGTTTGATGTCTTTGTTAGATAGAAGTTTTATGTGTAGTTTTAGTTAAGTATCATTCTTAGGTTGTGTAAAAGTATGTGGCATATTAATTTTTATCATTTAACATGAATTTATCGCAGACTACAAGGAACAAGGCAGCTTTTCTCGTCTAAAACTTAAAATACTTTGGAAAAATAAAGAGAATATCTTTTAAAGAACATAAATTTAATAATAGTATTTTTTCATGCGTTTGCCGTCACTTTATCTAGCAGTTATATGACACTTAATCATAAACTGTGAAACTGGCTCTTAGAATAGACATTCACAAACTGAAAAACTTATAAAATGTTGTTAAGTAAAACGTCTTCAAAACATCTACATACATAATACATACATGTATACATAGCATGCTTTTTACCCATAGGGGTAGGCAGAGATCAAAGAACACGTTGTTTAATAAATCATAATCTCAAATAAAAAAATTCCAAACCCTACAATTTTCCTTTAACAACAAAACGGAACAAACAAATCGCAACTAAACTAGGTTAGCAAACATACATACAAACGGCAAGCGAACAAAACCTACCAATTAAATGGTACGGCAAATATTTTCAATTAAAGTTGTAGTTGTAAATCAAAATTGGATTTCAATTAAGCATCCCAATGCATTTGCGGCATTAATCATTGGTTGTTAATAGCATGGCCTGGGCATAGAATTGAACCACCTACGGCTGCTTTGGTACATGGGTATTGAAATACTAGATATGATATAGAAATATAATAAAGAAAATATATATTTATAAATGTTATACTGTTTTTTAATATAAAAAGAGGCGATACGTGATATTTAAGCTATAGTTCAGTGAAATAAAGATGCTCAAAAAACGTAGCTTTTAAAAACTGACAATGAGCTTTTAGCCAATGTAGAATGATGAATGAAATTATAATAAGTAGGGTCACATAACATTATTTTATTTATTTATCAGTTAAGTGACCTATTTTCGAAATACTTAAAACAATCAAAAAATAATCAAATCCATTAGGATTAACGACAATTTAAGCTTTGAAAAACGTTTACCCCATTTCTAGACCACTTTTATTGTTTCTATTAACCAGTATCAATAAAACGATTTCCACTGTCACAAATATTAATCGTACTTGTCATCACTTTACAAACTACGCTCACCATTATCCGATTTCTACGCTCCACTTGCAAGCCATTTCCATAGACTCTACCTCTATATAAATACGGTTGCCGATTGAATAAAGTATCTACCAATGTACTGAATATCTGGTTTTAATCAATTAACACTTTCGCTAATAAGATTTTACTTTATGTTACAAATAACTGTACCGACTGTTATAAAGGGCTTTTAATTCTGCCGCTTTGCTATTGCTATTGAATCTGATTTCTGTTTGATTTGCGATGTGTTTTAGTGTGATACAGTTTGAAATGAATTAGAATAAATGGTTTGTTCTTACGTCTCTGCCCACATTTTTAGGAAATAGGCATGATATATGTAGTAAGGGTACTTCATAGTAATAGATTAAATAGGGATTTGATTTTGATTAAAAGTGATATTTTTTTCTATACAAATTAACTTCGTACACATTCATTGTAACAAATGTAAGTTTTAGGTAGCATTTTTGATTGCATTTTATGAAACTTTTTGATAGTGAGGTCGGTAAATTAACGTAATTTAATGCATAATGCAACTTTGGTAAAAGTGTTATCGTAGACAGTTTACAGAATCAGATAGAATAACTTTCGAATTTCTAATATTAATAATAATATGAAGAATACTTCAGACAGCAACATACTCTTCATAAATTTCACGGTCCGTTTATGCCAAGTGTGATCCATCCTTATTTAGCTACAACACTACTGTCCCAGATCTGCTAACACCTTCGGCGTTATTAATTTGCTGTACATCGTGGGTATGGACTAGTGATGGGAAAATATTAGTTTCCCGCTTTCGTATTTTGCAATTAAATTATTGTTGATGATATCCAATGAATATCGATTAGATAAGCTTAATATAGACTAGATGTAATTAACCGCATAAATTTTTGCTTTAGAACTCTTTTTACATTGCTTTCTTCAAAGTTAAAAAAAAACATAAACTTTATGATTTGATGATTTAGCCCCTCCCTCGTTCGGGACGAAACCCTTGTCCAGCAGTGGGACAGCCAAAGGTAAAAAAAATCTGAAACTTGAATTACTGAAACAAGCAACGACAAAGCTTCTTATGCATTAATTAGCTCATATTATCGTTCCAAATTTAACCAAAGATCAAAATATAACGATGCTACATAGAAATGTGACATCTGTGTATATAACAATATATACATAGCAATATGTGGGTAATGAGATCTTTGAACATCTTGAACATAGAAGCAGGTTATAAATCCAACAAATATCTTTAAAAAATCTGCCTGATCCCGCAAAAATCCCGTGCTACCCCATCTCTAATCTATTGAAAGTCGCTCCGACCGGGTTAGCTCGGCGCCTTCGGCTTAACTCTATAAAGGTTTGTGGGCCGAACCATTCAGCGATGCAAGTCGCAACTGAAACATTAATAACTTAACGGAACTGAATATTGAATCTGTTATTGTTTGTATTTATTAGATGTGCTTTGTATTAGTTGATTAATGTACTAATATTGTAATTAGGAAAGTTTGTATGTTTGTTTGTTACGCCAAAAGTACTTACTGAACGGGATGACGTCATAGATACACAGATAGTTTCTAATCGTGATTGATTCGTAGGATAGACATCATTTCTAGCTAGTGATGTTAAATTTGAACGATAACAACAGTATCACAGAATTATTCACACACAAGGGAATCAACCCCGCACTATGTTAACCCCATGCTCTGCTGACTAACTTAATCACCGCGTGACATACGTTGTCACTATTTATTACCAAATAAAAAACTTATTATCTTCTCACAAATGACGCTCTTTGGTCTCTGCCTCTTCCTGGTTTCATTTGGTTTCCCATAGGGAAAAAAGGCGGGAATTTACGTATGTACATATATTTTGTATGTGTGTATGTATGTATATGTAAATACTTCTTTTTAACAAAATAGTTACCTTAACACACAAATTTAAATAATTATAAATGCTTAAATGCTATCTATCTTTTACAAATAAGTAGCAAAACGAATACCTTAATAGGTTTATAACGGTGCTAATATACACCATTTAGCATCACAGTGTAGGATAAAATCCCAGCATTTATTTTATATAAACGCTCATCCATCGCTAAAGGCTAAGTGCGGAAGTACTGCGAATATATCTTCAACGATCGTGAAGAATTCAGACCGTTGGTTTAATGGACATTTTTGCGATTACTCTTGGAAGATCTATGGTTTGACTATGTATTGATAAACTACTTTTATACTTATAATATACTTGCATACTATAAACCGTATTCTTTTCCCCTTTTTTTAGGGTAACGTAGACGCTAATGACTGATGATTCAATTTTTAGAGATTTAATAGTTAATAAAACATTAAATCACGCCTTTTTCCATATGGCTCGGCCAAGAACGCCCTTTGATTCGAACCTTACTAAGTTTACAAACTTTTTGTTCTATGCTCCAATATCATCATCAGCCTAGCTTTTTCCTAACTATGTTGTAGTCGGTGTCCAGTCTCACCGGATGCAGTAAAATACCAGTATTTTACACATCCGAATATCATACATTCATACCAAAAACTCCGTAACCACGCACGCACGGACACATTTATTCAAACTACTGGAAAAGTGCTAAACCAATTTACTAATCTTAAATACTGACAAATAATAAAGTATTTCTACTTACCACCTCTATCTAATCCTTACACGAACAATTCATCACGTATAAAATCTATTAAATCAACAGCAAATAAACTAAAGGAAACCGCATATCAAATACAAAATAACGGATATCGCTAGATAAATGTACACTTTCTCAAATGTACTCATAATTCTTAGGCATTTAGGGCACGCGTAACTGTCGCCTGAAGTACATAGGCCTGTGTCACAAGTAGCTAAACTACTTTCATTATTTACTGTTAATTCTTCCCGCCTCTTCCTTGTTATTATTTAGGCTGAAAATCATATTTGTGTAAAGAGAAAAAAACCGTTTTTAGGATCATCAAATCAAGTTAAAATATTTCTGTCGTATAGGTAACGTTACTGGCATATAAAGCATTAAAATATGATAAATTTTGACAAAAAAGCTATTCAAAAGAAAAGATTATGATAAAAATTCAAGTGCCAACATTTTTCTTCTTTAGCCAATGTAGATGAAACTCCATTATGCAGAAACAACATAACATACTTTTCAAAGTTGATGAAAAAAATGGCTTTTAATTAATCAAAACCTACGTGTCGCAAACTTGCGACAAGAAGAAAATAATGCAGCTATATTAAGGGCATCGGGCAACAGTAAAACAAATGAGGTGCGAATCTATAAATGACAGTAGAGATACCGTGATGGAGGGGCCTCTTAAGTGAACGGTAGACTTACCTGAAAATCTAATGGTGGAAACTTTCTATAAGATTATGGTTCCTGCTTCTTTGGGTGTGGTTGATTTGTGTGTTTATAAGTGTGAATACACGGAAGTTAATTGGTTGATAAAAGGTTTATTATAGTATTTTCTGTGTAATTATTTTGATTGTTGATAGAGAATCAACAATCAATATAATTACACAGAAATACGCAAGATTTTTTATCGTCAACATTGCCTCAAATAAGAGTATTTGAGGCAATGTTGACGATAAAAAATCTTGCGTATTATAAAAGAAAATATATGTACGTGATTATAACAAGAAACAGAAGTGTGTAAGTGGGTATGTCGCAAGTTTGCTACAAAATTAAGTACCTATTTAAATGTACTGGATATTCAATCAATAAATAAAATGTAAAACAAAACACAGTTTCCATATAGAAAAAAGTTGAATATACTTTTGTAAGTCTTTATGCAGCAACCAATAAATGTAGTATGCAACTTTGTAACAAGTCATTATGTAGCAAACACTAAACTTGTATGCAACAAATGATTGCAAATCATTTGAATCAGACAAATTAAACCAATAGCATTTAGATTGTGACTTACGTAACAATTCAATAGAGATTCAGGAAGAACTGAGCAATTACTGTTACATAAGTAAATCTTCATTGAATATAACGACAAATTAAATCGAGGTTTACTCCTGTCTTTGCTTGTCAATAATTTATTGCGATGCCGATAGTATGCATCTACATTTCCTAGTATTACTAGATATTGTGCAACATTAATTAAATATAGCGATTGCCTTCCTGTCTGTCTTTGTGTCGAGGGATAGGCTTGAGAGCTTGAGATTGCGATGTGAAAGTATGAAATCACATTACCTACTTACTCATACATATTACTCTACCTCAATTTAATTATGATGAATTACTAGGAAGGAGCATGCATTTTACGTGAAACGAAATCAATTTTACAAGATTTTGTATTGCTTAATGAAGAAATATTGGCTTCCTTGTAAAAGTCAATTAGAAACACTTCCTCTTATGCTAGTGACTTAAAAAATATGTCAGTTTTGTTGTTATTATGATAAGTTTTATCTAGTATTGACATTTAAAACATTAGTATAAGAAATGGTACAAAGTCGTACTTCCTAGAATGTTGTAATAAATCAAACATACCTTAAACCCGTTGAACCAGAAGTCAATACAACATCTATTAACGTGAACCTAATTAAATAAACTGAAACTAAGATATCAATGAAATTTCCTAGACGTTAGTATCTGTTCTGGAAAGTAGTCAGCCATATTATTACACTAGCTTCTACTTGTGACTTTGTCCACGTAAAATATTTTTAATCGGAGTTAAAACAATTATCCTATGTAATTATCCAGATTATACACTATTTGCATGACAATGTTTACCAAATTACATTCGGTCGTTTTGGTGTGAAAATGTAACAAACTTAACAGTTTAAATATAACAAAGTTTCGCTGTTATAATTCCATAGATATGCATTTGGCAATGTCTTGTAAAAAGATTAGGTGCGATATATGTACAGTATAGTACACAAAACCGGTGGTCCTGTATGACATATGAGTTTTTAAGGGTCATACATAGTGCTGTTCATTGGTCTCTGCTTACCCCTTGAGAAAAATGTATGTAAGTATGTATGTAAGTATGTATGTAAGTATGTATGTAAGTATGTATGTAAGTATGTATGTATGTATGTATGTAAGTATGTATGTATATCTGTCCGTATGTCTGTATGTCTGTTTGTATGTATGTATGCATTCAAACAAACAAACAGAAAATCTCTTCATCTTTATCGAGTGTCTCAGTATATGCCGTTAGTTACTCAGCTAATCAATCATTTTAGATCAAATGTGTTGATAGTTTGGTTTCCGCGTAATATATCAGAAGTGATAGTGAGTGTTAGTTATTAAGTACGAACTAAGTAATCTGTTGAGAATTTAATTCAATTAATATTAGTTTTGTATATTGAGATATCATTTACAGAGACGTAAGCCTAATTTATACTGATATCGGTCGTAATAAATGGCGATCTTAGGTTTTTGTTTATTTCTATTGGGAAAAGCGTGATTTAAGTAACGCAAAGACGATTATCTCGGTTGATAATCAAATAAAATTTCATCAAAATCCTTTCAGTATTTTTTGCGTGATATAGTAACCGAGATACATACATCCTTAAAACTATAGATTTTTATAATATTATTAATAATATTAAATTATGTTATAAAACTCTGCCTATCCCTAAAAGAAAAGCAGGATACTACAACAAAGAAATGTTTAGCTATTCGCAACCCACATGCTATAAAGTCGTGATACAGACTCTTCTTAAAACAATGATTACCACTTAAGCAACTCAATTTACAATGAATGAACATTGTCTAACTATCAGTGATCTGTACAAACAAGATGCGATCACTTGCAAATGTCAGTGTGTGTTGATTTTTGTGATGTAACCTTTGTAACGTTCACACTAGTGCGATTTGAATCGTAAAGTTTAAGTACTGTGTGCAGCGGAGATTGAGGTGAAAAACGCTTGGAAACTTTGATTGATATCAAGTAATGAAAGTTTGTAGTTTTTTGTTAATTACAGCTACTACTAAGCATGCGCTTGGGCTTGATAAAAATATTGAATAGAAGACATGACACTAACCTGGAACCTTCATAAACCTGGTAAACTATCCTCATGTTATATAATTGTTATATAAGCTCTCTTTGTCATAGCAATAATCGTAAAAAAAAATTGATAAAACTTAGATTTACTTTGGTATATTTATTGTTATTTGATTAACTTTGAAATATAGTTTGCGATTGACTCAATTACTTTGATACAATTACAGAAGTCTTTGAATAAAATAATTGCGCGTTATATTTAGCTTTATTGCGCTATGCTTTTAAATGTTGTGTATTAACTATGCTATCACTCTTAATGTGATAAATATATTTTTAGATCATAGTGCATAAGTGTGGCTACACCTTATGGGCGTGTAAAGATTGATAGTAGTCCTGATTGCGATTTCATTGTTATGACCATTGTCTTATATTTTGATTGACATTTGGCACTTTAATATAATTAATTGTTTCAAGAAATTGTTTTGCGAAATATCAAATTATATTATGTGCAATAAATTGCGTTAATAATAATTATTATTTGTTCAATATAATTGGTAGTAAATCACGTATTAATTTGTGAAATATTTGAATAATTAATAGGTATAGATTATTGCAGTTCATAAGTGCAAGGTATTCGAACGGTCAATTATACCCAATCATAAACTACTAGTGATTTAAATCTAGCCAGATGTTATGTGAGACTAAATTGAAGTGCTAATTTAAATTTTCAAAGAAGGAGGAGGAGGAGAAACGGCTGGACTAATTTGCAATTTTTTTTAATCCATTGCTTTCTGTATTAAACCGCTCTCTTTATTTGCATTCTAGATTTCAGTCAATGTTGTTTCACATCAAAAAATAAAATAATGCTTTGTTTTTCTTTTCTCATTACAAAAATAAGCCAGCATTCCATTTTATTGTAGCCAAATGTATTTAACTGGCTGTTAAAATAAATCTCTGTAGGATTTCATATTAATATCTTTATATTTTTTGTCTACAGACTGATTTGATGATGACATAGATTTTTAACGTCTATTCACTCATAAGCATAAATTGCAGCCACTTAAATTGCTTTAATAAGAATAATTTACTTCAGCAGCTTAATTTCAGTAGTAAGCAAAGCCTTCTAAACCGCTTTTTCAATACATTTGCTGATAAACTTTCATCTAGTTCGCTTATCCAAGATTTTTACCGTTGGGTTCAGTGATTAGAGTCTAGTGTTATAAATCATCGCAGATGTCCACTCGCCTGACGTATCGCCTTACACCCACAGGATACTTGTATTAGTTCTATATTTAGCTACCTTTGAAGAAGTAATATGAATAGCGCTTAGAGTATAATAACTAATTTTGAGTGAAATAATTGAAAATAAAAAATATTAAATGAAAAAAGCTTATTATACCCCCACGGGTCAATCAATTTTGGGCAGACAAGCCAAATATACATACATAACATCACAAGTTCTTCCGTTAGGGGTAGGCAGAGACTAAAGAATGCGACTTGGTACGATCCTTACAATTTACCTTGCTTCGTTCAAATATTGTTCAATTGTACTAAAATACTCGTTTTTCAAACAGCATTAAATTTCATAAGATATTTTAATGTGAATGAGGCAATAGAAGTTTTTAAGTATTATACCAAGTGGCGTTCCTTGGTCTCTACCTACCCTGTGTTAGAAGGGCGATTTACTTTGTAAGTATGTATAAACAGCTTTTTCTTGTTTATATCATACATTATTTACATTACCATTTCCTACAACAGAAAATAGAATGAATACCGACATACTCCAACTTACACAGTTATTCTGAACAAAAAGCGGTATTTTCTCTCAAAAATCTAAGCTATTTCTACTGGCAGACGATTAATGGCTTTACAATCGGCAGCTCAGCTAAGTAATTGCTTAGCAGATGTAAATAGAGAATGATATTAAGGCCTAACAGGTGCGTAATATAACTAAGAACGGTAATGTCATTTGCTATAAGCATGAAATATGAGCCCTGAGATATAAAAAGTTTAAGGATTTAATTGAATTATAAAGATTTCAATGTAGATGAAAATCCCTTTTCTCGATTGCGAATAGAGAACGGTGTATGAAAAACTTTTGATGAATGGCACTAGAAATAATTACGAAAATGGTAAAACTACAAGTAACTGTTATTATGTAGTAAATCTTGGAATAGAAACGTTTTATTTCCTAGATGTGTTTTTAGATTGTTCGTAAAATAGAGGCATGTAGCCTCTATTTTTCCAGTCCATTAGATAGACTTACAATTTTATTTGATTTAACTCGAATTCAGTTTTGTTTTTGCTCAATCGATTAAACAATAAGCACCTTTAAGTTAAGGAATCATTCTTTTGCATCGTAGATACAATAGTTAAACTTTAACAACATTGTATCAATTGTCTCGCATGTAACATAGTAGCACTCAAAATCACTCTCAACTTTTGTAAAGTACGTTATTCTAAGTACCGAAAGCCTGACTTATAATGATTTGCTGCGTCTACTTTCAAAGGAAAAGAATATCAATCTTCTGTCTAACGTTTAGATATTGATGTAGTAGATATGTTATGTATGTATAAATGTGCGGGAGGCTTTATACAGGTAGTAGTAATGGTGACTTTCCGCATGGTGGCCGCGCACCATCGCTCATACGACTGCGTAATGTTTCATTGTAGGGTAGACTGAGAAGTGAGAAGATTTGATGTGGTTTTTGAGTAGATTTGTTCTTCGATGATATATGTTTTTTTGTTGATTTTTTGTGTTTTAGGTTGAAAGGCAGTTTATTTAGTAATAGTGAAAGAGATGGTATGAAACGATCTTATGTGAGAACATAAAAAATACAGTCCCCATTTCCCAAACATTTATCGGATACTAGAAATTAAAGGTGTCTGTAAATTGTATTACACTTTATCATACAACAATGTTTTGAAGAAATTGTGATCTAATTGTTATACAGATGAAGTTTTTCTATAAGAATTAAACTGAAAATTTGATTTTCTTTTCAAATACTGTAAGATAAAGCAAGATTTAACTCTCCAATAAAAGTGTTTCAAGGTATAAATTAAGAATAAGTAATAACTCCAAGTTTTCTGTTGATAAATTGCACAATAAAAATATCTAAATCTTTTTTGTTTTAAAGGCGACAGTGTGACATTTTTTTCTACAACTGTTAAAAACTGACAACCGTCGAATTAAAATGTAGATAACCAGATTAATTTCTATTTAATATGCAAAGATTTTTTGTTACAACACCTACAAATACATGTACTTAATTATAATCTTTTATAGCAAAAAATAGGCTTTAAGAGTTTGATGTACTAATTAACGTTTAAACTATCGTAGACTTTTAGCAATCTTTGATACGTTGACAATTTATTTTAAAGAATTATAAAAGCTGGTTTTACTAATTCCAGATAAGTATTGGTTAGTTTATTAAATGGAATATTGGTTAATATTGTCAAATTTATGCTGGTACTTATTTATCTTTCGGAAAATCTATTCGATACTTATCTATAAGCCGTGTTCTTTGGTCAAAGCTCAATTTTGATTTGATCGACATTTATGAAAAAGTTATTAAAGTGAGAAACATTTTACGGAACTGAGTTAAATATCAATTGAATCGTCCGCCGATAACCAAGTTTTGCCATTAAGTAAAAATATAGTTTATCAAACCCTAACTTGAGACAACGAATAAGCTTATTACTACTTACTTACAGACATACACTTATTTAACGTATTATATACTTATGTAGCGTAAACTGGAATATTCCAGTAGCCAATAAATAATTTCCACACACCCCAATTCATCATACATATAAATATATAAGTTCAACTAGGTGGGAAAATTGCATAAGTATAAAATATAATAAAATCATAGCACATCCATTGACGTACGCTCGGCGGTCCATTCTAATTAAGCAGCAAGCTAAAGATTTATAAGATATGGAGGCATTAGGGAGATTTATACCTAGTACTGAATAATGAGATAACACTAATGGCGCGCCGTGTGCCCGCTCACGTGTTTTGCTATGAAATTCTTTTAGTAATCTATGCGGATGTTGATATTTTGTTTGTGGGACGTTTTTTATTTTTAAAATTTTGATGAAAATTTTGAAGAACTGTGTCTAATCTTGAAGGCTTTTCTGTGTGTTTTAAAAACGGACGACAGACGAGTTTCCAACTTAATTTTTGAAAAAAATCTTAAAATTGACAGATGTCACCGACATTGTGAAATGCTAGTATACGCTTTGCAAAAAGAAAACTATGTTTGCATGATTCGCTAAATTGTTTAATATATTAGTTTAAATAACAAAGCTAATTTTGCGCTATATAAACAAATATATCAAATTTAAAGCCGTGAATTGAGCAAGCAACATTGCGTTACCGGAAACAAGTCTTAACGCTAATCAACAAGCTGTCAACAAATTTTCTCACACCGATTAACAGCGAACCAAATTCTATTTAATTCTTTAATCCTTCAAATAACCATGGCGCGATAGTAATGTATCTCACTGCGTATCGTAAGGTTTAGAGTTCGACTCCTGGGTTGGAAAAAGTGTTAGAATATTCCTCAATAGTAGCCTGGAGTTTAGCAACAAGCTGGGTAATTCTCCATATACCGGGTGAATACCAATACTACTATTCGTATAGTTAGTGGTCAACCTAGTGTCAAAGTTGTTCAAGCCGCCCGAAAGGCCTTTGACGTGGCTTACTGACTGTTATCTTAATTGACAACAACCGGGACCGAATTTTTACGTACCCCTCGTCTCCGAAGCACGGAGACGCCCAGTTCAAATACCACTATGCGGTCACCCATCTATGGAATGACAGCGCCAAGGTTTGCTTAACCCACAGATCGTTAAACGACCGGTGAGCGCAACTGGCTACGGGCGCCTCATATAGACTACCAATAGACTCGCCTTATTACATGAGACTAACATTGTTCATGGCAAAACGTGAGTGTATTTCATACATTCTACCCACACTACAAATAACGTATGTAAGTAATCCTACAAATTGCAACATTACAAACAAAAAAGTAAATAATTCTCACAAAAACTAATCTCAAAGTACAGTTAAATCGGACGATTAACAAATAATCTCTATCGCATTAGTGTCGTATTATCGAAAGATTGCGTAAGCGCCGGTTTGAACACGAACTTGAGATCTCTCTCAAATTTAAATAACGTTAAAGTGATCTGATTAGATAGGTTAGTTTGAAAAATGATTCGGTATTTCATGTTTAATAGGCGATGATAGTTTAGAATGATATCACTTAAACAAATGGTTGACTGTTGGAAAAGAGGTAAAAACTTAAAGGGGCTTGAGCTACTGTTGTTATAAAATTTTCGAGTAATATAAGTGCAGCGGCATTATTTCAATTTAAAGAAATTGTTTTAAAATCAGTTTAAATTTTCTTTTATATTGACAACATGAAATTAAAAGGCAATTTGATGATTGGGTATTAGAACACAATTTAGAAATGATTCATAAATTGTTGCTAAGCAAATTTTATTGGTCATAATTTCAAAAATATTATCTTAGAATTACTGGTGAATCTTATAAAGTAGTGGTTTCAAATAACTTCACAATATAACAAATTCGCAAACATTCAACCTCCTCATTCCACTTGATACTTCTTCGTTCAAAATTCGTAACAAAAAACGTATATATCGAAACGTACAAAATGAGACCGACAAGAAAAACTACCGGCGCGACCTGTTATGAAAATGAACATTTTGCAACGTGTGGGTCGGTGCAGTGTACGTTTGCTACCACGAAATATTGGATTATGGACTTATGTACCTTTTGTTCTTGAGTGCTTTTGTGGGAATCGCCGTGTTACTTATACGAGTAGAGTATTAGCGATTTTAATATTTAAAATATGTGTTGATTGAACATGTAGAGTATTATCGCCAAGTATTAAAATATGTGGTTATTATAAGTGTCCTTATTTGATGATAAGGTTGAATAAAATACAAGAGAGCAAATAAAAGTTTGGTTAAACTCATGAAAGAGAAATGAAACAAGTTCATCGAAGCAACATTTTAAAAGCAAGCTATAACGAAGTTATTCTATGTAAGGGAACTATGCAAGTTCAGTGAAAAGATGAGATCAGACTTTACTCCAGAGTAAATGTTCAACTTGTGTGTTAAAATAATCATGAAACATGTACAAAGAATGGAAAAAATAGAAAATATGTATCATTTAAAACCACACGATTGTTTGACAATCCATTGTATCATGTTTACGATATGAATGACCTTCAGTATGAACCGTTTGAAGTTCAAAGAATTAAGTTAGTGGCGATGTACAGTTGAAACTCATTGCTATTAAATATTGTGGAATAAGGTGTAAAAGTGTAGCGAGAGCGGGTTGATAAACAGCAAACCTATTAAGGTAACGAGTAAAAGTCTCAAAGCAAAGTCATCAGTTTATTTATTACAAGGATTGCTTAAAAACATGTATTTTTTGTAGCAGATATCCTATTTTGCCTCCTAAAACATAAAAGTTAAAGTCTACAGTGAGCATTATAAAAAATACGTTTTTGTAAGTCCTAAACTATTGTCGCGACACAAAAGCAATTATTAGTGCGGACCGAAAGACCACCGTCTTTAAAAAGAAACAAAAGCAAAGAGAAATGTCGACTATTTAAAAAATAAAACTTGCAATATTTAAAAGCAAGCTTAAGTTAACGGACCAATGGGAAAACATTACAAGCTAGACTTCAGTATCATCAATCGATACATTTGATAAATTAGTTTTCGCTCATAACTTATCCCATAATTCTAATATCTAAAACGTAGCTACACAATGTCAATTAGCGGTATATATCTCACTATCAAACATTTTGAACCGCATCAACATAATTCCCTTCACCGTTCTAAGTGTTAATACTCGCTGACTTTACAGCCTCGTTACTTCACGTTTGATGTAACATTAAGTGGGGCCATGAAATCCGCGGTACCTTTGCAAAATAACAATTTTCTAATACCACAAAATGTCTATAAATACCGCCTACTATAATTTAACGACAATAAAACTTCGCAAACAAAATTCCTGGTGATTTTTACCATGATTTCAGTCACTTTTAAACTTCGTTTGAAGAATTTGAGTAAGTATTATAATCTATACTATTACTAATTACTAATAATTACTAATAATATAAAGCTGAAGAGTTTGTTTGTTTGAACACGCTAATCTCAGGAACTACGGGTCCGATTTGAAGAATTCTTTCGGTGTTAGATAGCCCATTTATCAAAGAAGGCTATAGGCGAAGTGGAGGAAGAGTGTAAGGAGGGCTGACCCCACCAACATATGGGAAGAATAGCCAGGAAGAGGGAGATAGTTATCAAATATCGAAATTGAAACAAAAATTCGGACTAACGAAATATCATAGGCATATTTATTGATCACTGTTTTCGACATAAAATCTTATTTTATAGTTTTCCAATGATCTAATAAATTCGACATCAAACATGCAAATAATTGCTTAATTTGCAAAATGTCAAAATATTATTTATTACATAAAAATATGTAAATCTGTTGTAAATCTATTATTATAAAACCATTTTGATTGCAGTATAAATCTATAAAATCATAATATATTTATTATTTTTCTTTTAATTAAATGTCTTCGTTAAGTCACACATGACCTAGAGCTAACAAGTTTTTGGTATGGCATTGTGTGGTCTAGATTTTAATAATACCTATCTATATTTAGAAATATTTCAATTTTATTGCTCCAGTTATCCCTGCCAAAGATAACTACTGATATTATAATTAAAAGTATGTATTTAGAAGTATATGAGTATGTTTATTAGTTGTCTGGTTGCCATATTACAAGCTCTGCTTAGTTTAGAATTGGACGGCCATGTGTAAGTTGTTCAAAAAAATATCTACCCTAGGATAAACAACTAGCTATCACTTGTCTACAATCATAGTTAGTAAAGCTTTAGCAAAACTTATAGTTAGAAAATTATATGGTTATTTTATATGTAGTGTAGTATGTGTGTGTGTGTGTGTGTAGTACAGTCAAGGCTAGTTCATATTTTACTGATATTACAATTGTAGGGCAAGAAGACACTTAAATCTTCTGATAAATTGACATAAAGAAGATATAAAATGTAATATTGTCAGGTATCCTCGCAATATATTGGCATCTCAACAAAAACTCAAGGTCAGACATTTTTATAATAAAACCATATTTCTGCAATACCCATTTAATAACAATTTCACACGAATATAGTCGTAAAAATTCACAATATTGAATCATTCGGGCTAAAATATTGGCTGTAAAAGTCTTTTTAATTGTAAAAAAAATAACGGCCGCCATTTTGATATTTGGTTTGACGTGAATAGATGCGCGGCGGGACGTCTAATGTCAAAAGGTATCATTAAGCATATTTTCGTTATATTATTGGTAATATATTGTCATATATTTATGATATAATGTCCTAAAAATATTCCTTGTAACGGATTGCTATTGTTAAGTGTCGGGTAGTAATATTTTTTATCGGAATAGGCCTCGTGTAGTTTGTGAAATTGAGAAGTTCAATGATTTGTAAATGTCCTTACACCTTGGTTGACCTTACAGGACTTTGCATAATGATATTTTTTATGATATAATCTCAAAACAAGTGTATGGTATATTTTGATATTCTTAACCTTTGTTGTATTCTCTGTAGCTGGATTCTCTACTACTATCGACTACCGACCCGTCATTGAGAAATTTTATTAGAAAATCTGATCAGCGCCACTGACGGGTGTCGTAATGTCAAAATATCGATACTCGACAGTACCTATTGTACAGAATCGCGCTACTGCTTACAGCTAATATTTTAAATCTTTTTTAGATATTTTTTTTCTATTTCACTTAGATTCAACAGCATCCATTTTTTTTCTAACATATTAGTAGTTCTGTTTCTATAGTTATTAAAAGTGTCTAGTTTAAAAAATATTGTTTTGCTTAAAAATCGTTATTGTTAGATTTATTGCAAATTAATTTTTAAATTCCACGTAAAACAATAATCTTTTATGTTCATCTAAATCATAATAAATACATATTAATGTTGTTAATTTTGCATACACACTTAAATAATACGAGGATATTTATTTGTATTATAAAAGTAATTAAAATTAATATAATTCAAACACCTACACACATAGCCAGAAACAAAAACGTTTAAAAAAATAAAGCTGAGATCTCACTGCCTAATTTTATAAGTAACTAGCTGACCCGCGCAACTTCGCTTGCGTCACTGTTCCCCGTTTTTATAACATTTTTCGTTGCTACTCCGCTACTAATGACAGTAGCGTGATGTTATATAGCCTATAACCTTCCTCGATAAATGGGCTATTTAACACTGAAAGAATTTTTCAAATCGGACCAGTAGTTCCTGAGATTAGCGCGTTCAAACAAACAAACAAACAAACAAACAAACTCTTCAGCTTTATAATATTAGTATAGATTTACCAATTAAGAAGAACTTAGCACTTTTCATATTATATAGGACTATTTACCTGAAATATTGAAATGCTCTTCTATTACGTTTCAAAAAAACGTACGTTTATATAATAAAAAAGAAACATATATTATACTATGGTTAGTGAATCTGCCTACCCCTAAGTAAACGTGATTTTATAAAATATGTATGTAAGAGAATTAGTGATCAATTATAATCAATATTTTTTAGAAAAATCTTCTAAGGACTTCAGATATTTTTGCTTCGAATATTTTATTCTTAAAATATAATTTACCTGCCTAAGCTTTACGAAACAAATTAGTGTCACAATATATTTAGCATTTAACACATTACAATGTCACCAATCGACGCCAAAAAGCAAATGAAACTGGATATTCTTTTAAAAATATTGTATTCACTCAACGATTTTTACACTTGGATTTGGAAATGTAAATAATTTAACTAACGCGAACAAAAGATACACCGTCGGGTGATATTTGAAGGCACTTTTGTGTATAAAAGTACTTAAGCAGCAAATATTTTGTACACATAAGTTGTATTTGATTTAAAACCAGAAGTGATGACTGGTTACTCAACAAAGCAAAGAACGAAAGATAAATTTCAAATTGCAAAATTGCAGTGCAATTTTTGTCTTCAATAACCTCGACCTCACTTTTATTATTCAAATTGACACTAAAAGAAAAGTACTAACTTTCCTTGCCAAAGCCAATGAGGGGTCGGGAAGAGAGAGAGAGAGAGAGGAAGAAGTGTCAGATGTGATTTTCTAATTTCTATTAAACTCAAAATCCGCAGTAATGTGAAACATATATACAGGTAAGTTCACACCTAAAACAAAAACAAACACACTATAGACGACGCATTTTAATTGCCCTACAGATGTTTAAAGCGTGAAGATATAAAAAAGCAAAGTATAGTCAGATCTAAAAGCTCTATAAAACGACTGCTCTAACATTTGGACCTGACTGTATACTGCATCACATACTAAAACATCAATCTTTAACAGCAGTAGTGAATACAATATTTCAAAAAACATCAAGCAACCTTAAAACAGCATTAACCTGTGAAAGCTCACAGATAATCACGTTGTGACCGCAGCGTAGTGACACGGGTCGCACACTGTATTGATACGCCTATACGTCTATATGAAGCGTATCGAGTAACGCCTTCCGCAATGCGTTCACACACCGCCCGTTGACGTGCATCGACACTTCGTATCATGATAGGATCTCTAATTAGAGTGATTTTGTTATGTTATAAGAAGAACAAGGAGACATTGTTATGGTCTAAAATTTTTGGCAGTTACCATCACATTTTAGCAAGTTATTCTTATGATATTTTAGACACTCTACATAAGTTTTTAATTATTTATATTTATACCTTCACATAAATCTTCACTCATACTTGGCCAGCGTGGTGGACTCAAGGCCTAACCCCTCCCTCATTACGAGAGGAGACCCTTGCCCAGCATTGGGACATTGATGGGTTAAATTTACTATTTTTATAAATCTTGTATTATGTATTGCTTTGTCCATTTACGAAAACTACATGAAAATCTACCTTAAAGTTTTTGAGTTTAACTAATCACACTGTCCCTCGATTGGACGAAAAGCCGTATTTTAGCAAACATCAATAATAAAACATTAAGAATCTCAACTATAAACTTAACTAAAAAAAAGGTATTCACAAAAAATCTGGATAATAAAATTAAAGTACGAAATCGTTTCCGTATGAACATTTTGCAAACGACTCGCGAACATGACCGTATTCACAATAAAAACCATATGTTTATCATTTCATCTCCCACGCGCGCTTTTAATACTTTTCTGAGCATTCAACAATTTTTCCCCTCTTGAGGTGGTCTGTGGTTGTTCGGTGTCAATGTCATGAACTTGAGAAGGCTGTAAAGTTTTTTTTCTAATCAACTTGTTATGAGCATCGAGTGTTGCGCTATTGCATAATGAATGAACAAAAAATGTGTGAAATTACACTTTAAAGACGCTTTTACGAAATGCCATTGATAAACTTGTTCTTTTAATTAAATTGACAAGTGTAACATACAATCCTTTGATATATTTTTGAAATTTCTATCGTTATTTTCGTGAATTTTATTCTTTGCTTTTCTTCTAAAAATCACCAGTAGCGCTATTCTCTGCAATCGGTACTACCGAGTATCGAGAGTTTGACATTTGAAATGGAAATAAGTTTTAAGGCGCCCGCTAGAGGCGCTGATCAGATTTCTATGCAAAATTTCTCGATAGTGGTAGTTAATCGCTACAGTTCCTTTATTCACTAAATAACCAAATATATTAATGAAATACATCCACCTTCTAAAATAAAAATAATCCACCCAAAATACAAACCCAAAAAAATAACAATACATTACCAAAATGGTCAAGAAACACGATGACAATATTACCTTCGAATGCTTCAACGATTTTATTTGCAACCTTCATTGTCACCCACAATACCTACTGGACCTTTTATATCGCTTTATGGTCATACCATACATAAAATTGTGCTTACCGTACGTATTTATAGTGCTACTATACTGACAGACAATTTGCTTTTACTATCGACTATCCACTATTGACTAACTATCGACAAATTTTGTATAAAAATTTAATCAGCGTCATAAAAAAAATCTACTCCATTTTGAATTTTAAAGTCTCAATAGTCGATAGTACCCACTGTAGAATATCCCGCTACTGTAGTTCTAATAGTGTGTATTTTGAACCTTTCGCGTTGCTTGAATATCTTCTAATATTACCAATCAGTTGATGATTCGACGCAGGTTACATTTGACTTTGCTGAGATAACTTGCGCTCACAACCATAGCTACATACGCCTTCTTTGAAAATGGCAAGCCTTCTTTGAAAATAAAATCGATTTAGATTTTAGTCAGTTACCAAGGATAAAGGCACAGGAAAAAGGTTTTAAATATATAATAAAAGAAGGAAACCTATAACGTCCTGCCTATTAAAATAGCACATAATTTATGAAATAACCGTTGCCAATTCATAGATCAATGGCTTTATTTAAGCATAATATCTATGTTTATGAGGTGTGGAAAATCGTGCTGGCTCTGTAGTTTTATGACAGATTTTGCCCATTACTGTACCGTTATAGACTATCGATTCCCTTCGGTATAAAAGGGCTGTTTGTTAATAAGCTACGATAGAACATGCTAGGATTATTATTTATCTATACTTACTTTACTAGTCTATTATCAAATGGTAAGGAAATTGCTCTGTCTGTTTGTCTACGTTACGAACAGAACTGAATATTTAAACTGATTTTTGTTTCGTTAAAATAGGGTGGTACTCTAAAAAAAGATGTAGGTGCTGTAACTGCATAAAAAAAACAAGTTGGTAAAGCTGGGATAAGCTTAGTGCGTCTAAAAAAATACGTGGATTATAGCGAGCATTGGATGGTGATTCAGAAATACCAAACATATGCAAGCAAAGGTTACATAAAACGGATCTCATTACAGATAAAACTGAAAAATCCAATCTATTTAAACAAAACAATAAGATACGAAAAGAATCAGATTACCAAACAGATACAGAAACAGCGTTGCTTAAAACAATATTAATCCTTTTAATTCTTTAAAATAAAGGCCCCATATAACTTGCGATGGGCAACACAATGAAATGTTTAATGAAACCGAGGAAAAGGTCAGCAAGTCTGCACCTTCAATTAAAGAAATAACCGATGAGTTAAGAAATGTTATTTTTAAAGACATTTCTGGTCTCGATCTGGTATTCTTATTTATCGATGCTTTCAATGATGATATACTAGGAGATTATTGACTTGATAATAATATGACGACGTGTGTTGAAAGTTTAAATGCAAATCACCTGTTTGATTGATCGTAAATGTTTTCTGAGATTACAATAAAACTGTATCATAATGTGAACTTTTGAGTTTTATTATAGAAAATGATTGGTCTGTGGCTTTTAATAAAGATAAACAGGATTTGCGTTTAAATACGTATACAGAAGTTAATCGATGGAGCGCAAATATAAAATTGGTCGAGAAATTGTCGTCCTAACGTGTTCAAGCGAAACTTGTCCATTTATTTCACAAAGAAAGTTAAGGTCGTTGAAATTACACATTTTAAGGCTCGCTCCAAATATCATCAATTAAAACCAATTACAAAAGAAAGTGATAGTCGCCCAAGTATGCAGGTCACAACTTCTGATTCATTTTTTAATTATCCACCTTCTTCTTTATAAGAAATTTCGACTTTAACCCTTTGATTTAAAGCTCAATTCGAAATGGCATCTCGCTCCTGCTGTTGAACTAATGGCACTACAAA
Organism: Anticarsia gemmatalis; assembly: GCF_050436995.1. Taxonomy (NCBI): domain Eukaryota; kingdom Metazoa; phylum Arthropoda; class Insecta; order Lepidoptera; family Erebidae; genus Anticarsia; species Anticarsia gemmatalis. The sequence goes on along the minus strand of NC_134753.1, from coordinate 2,092,523 downwards.
TCCTCGGCAGTCCAGGCCAGGTATTGTCCCCTGAAAAGTTTATTTGCTCCTTACACCACTGTCGTCCGATCGCCTTTTTACTTTTATCTCAGACAATTTTTAAATGGTTTATGTTTGATACCATTATTGTGTGCCAATCAGGTTGAATTACAATGTCCTTTACCAACGGCCGAACTGAGTAAGAATTTCTTTATTATTTTTGTTACAAATCATTTTATTTTATGCCTTTTTTAGTTTTAAAGTAAACAAGGCAGATGTTCGCTTTATTTAGATGAGCCAGTCGAATGCGTAAGTTGAATTTAAATAACTCGTGTTTGAATTTACGGATGGTTGGGGACATGGAAAATTGTGCTTCTTGCTTTATTTTTCTCCTTTTTGCGGGAATTTATGTGTCTTTAGTTTTGACAAGTTTACTTTAGAGATTCTAGGAAGTGAATACTTTATGTCTGCGTTGCCCTTTACGGACATGTGCGTATCATGCGATTATATTCAGTTCTCGTACATATTTATTGGAGGAATTTATTGAAAAATGTTTGTTCGTTTTGATATCTACGGTCGTATATTTAGTGGAATCACCTTTTATTCCAGTTACACTCACCGACAGAGGACCTTCGATCAATAATCTGAACATTAGCGGCACATAAAAGTCACTAATTGAGATATCCTTACCATTTCAACTCTGAGTTTTTAAAGTGTTAAGTAGTGGCTGGAGTGTGCAATAAATCTCATTGTTGGCACCCTCACTGAGGTAGCCGATATGGCGTTGTAAGAAAATTTAAATATAAAACGTAGTGTCGCGAAACGATCACGAGTCCTTATCGGGACGTTCATATTTTGAAGTATGTGGGGCTTCGTGGATGGAACAGATGCTGGGTCAGTGTTTTAACACTTTAATACTTTAGAAGAAATAAAGACATCACTGGGTCATATCAATATTGGTGCGGTCAATAAGGAAGATACTTTGTTGGTTATTTTATGTTGTCATTTTAAGACCGTGTTATTGGTCCGCAAGATTCTTTTACTGTTCACCATTTTGATAAGTTAAATGAAAACCAAAATTCGAATTGAAGAATTGAGTAAGTTTATAATATGTAGTTTTCGGTAAAGACATGGTGGTCTATTAAAATCAGGAAACTCTAAAAATCAGTAAGTTACTATGGAACCGAAGATCCATCGATTTTGTACCAACTTCCTCAATCAAGCTATCTTTTCCTCAACTCCGTACATCCATAACTCTAACCAAATCAAGATAAAAATAAACACTGACATTGACTGAATTCCAAAAATGTCACTTTTATATCACATAAAACAAGTTATCAATGTCAAAAGCGATTTAAATGAAGATAGAAAAGATTACGAAATGACTTTAGTTGAGAAAGAAATCAACGTGTGTGGTAAGTGAATACTTATCAATGATCTCTTCATTAAAACTGAAATGTCAGTTCCAAAGCTATAAATGTTAGCGGCAATTAATTTAGTGATCCGAATAACTTGATTTGTTGAGGCATTGTTTGGAATTTGCACGAATACAATACAAACATTTACACATACATACTTATAAACACGCCATTTTCATTTAAATGTAGGTAAAGACCTAAGAACGCCACTTGGTACGATCATTCATCTTGTCATACAGGATTGCCGGTTATAAGTACTACAAACCTGACCAAAAACATACATTTATACATTTTACAAAACGTGAATTTAGATGTACATTAAATAATAGGCATGAATGTTTTAAATTAAAGAGAATCGGACACGAAAGGATGGAAGAAGGCGAAGATTCACAACAGAAGCAAAAAAGGAATAAGGAAACATTTCATCACAATCAAATATAATTTACCTCTTAAATCCAACAATGTATTGCTTAATAAATTCATACGAACACAAAATAAACGTGAAAACAAAGCTGAGAACAATCCCGTTGATCTTTTCAAAGCCTGAAACCTGAGTTTGCATGCAACTTCGTTCAAATCAATCAGCAACTGAATCGTATTCTCAATAATAATAAAGTAAGCCCATCTGTTTCGGGGATCGCAACAAATGTTTCTCAGAACATTGCGTGTCCTCTTAATGGTCTGAATAAAAGTAAATGTTTTAAACAAAAGCTATCTAAAGCTTAATTAGGTTGTATCGGGTGAAAGTCGGGAATCGTGGGGAATTCGGATGATGGGACACGATATTTTGAAGGTTTTATTGTGACTACCTGTATTTGAAATTAAATATTTTATTTGTGACTTGACGACCGTATTTTTTGAATTGAATGCTCGATGTAGTCACCTATTTATTGTAATACAAAGTATGTCTTTTGCTTAAACGTAAAAGTAACCTAACCAGCGTAGTGGACTCAAGGCGTTATCTCTCCTTGTTTGGGAGGAGACTCTTGCCCAGCAGTGGGACAGAAATGGGAAAAAGAAAAAGTCTTGCTATCAGAATCTTGCAAATGGATTAGGGTGTATGTAAATTTTCTCTGAAGACATACAGGTTTAAGGATAACAATAAATTTATCAGTGAGATTTATTAATAGCTACATAAAACAACGTGTAAACATGATAAATACTCACATAAAAAAGATAATATTTTATAAATGATCAATGGTGAAGATTTTTTATTGCAAAATGATTTACTGTTCAACCACAGAACATGTAAGAGCTATAAAGATGTATGGATTTCAGATTAAGTGGCCTAAAAGGCTGAGAGATTATTTTTTTACACACGATTTTAATTTCAAAATGACCTGTTACGCAACATTAAAATGATAATCTAAACGTCTCAATACTAAAGCAATTTATATCAATGATCGACCAACAATGTTAATAAGACAAGATACAAGAATGAAGCCATTAGTGGAATCGCTAAAACTAACACCGTTTCGCGATCTCATAAATTACAAACCAATTTGAGCCTTACCATTAACTTGTCAGAATTGAGAATTCAACAACGGGTGTACGAACAATTTATCTTAGCTCACGACGTGGATGCAATTAATCAAGAACCGATGTCACGTACGTAATATAACTGAGGTAAAAGAGAAAAAGATGATTTCAGGCTAATTATCTTTGATGTTGTTACACTTTTATTTTGCCACTTAACACCTACTGAGGCAATTTGTCGCTTGTTACCTTATAGTATTGAATTTTTGGGTTGAGTCTCGCATTGTGTGACTACCGTATGTAAAGTCAGTTGATTTATTTCTCACACGTCTCCCAGCTCTCATTTATCATCGTTCGCTTGTATTTAGACTGTTTATTTTTATAATGAGCTCTCGAAAAGGTCAATTTTGTGTTAACTCTTCTTTTTTGGGCTGCGTTTATTTCTTAAATACTTTTAAGATCAGTTGCCGTGTTCTCGTTATACGGGGTGTGCTGCGAAATAATTAATGAAGGGCTATGTTATATCTTTGTTTCATTCACTTCCAATTTAAATTGCATACTATGTAGATGAAATAAACGTGGCTTGGTATATGAATAGTTTTATTTATTCATTGCTTTCGATGAATAATAAATATGGGACCTTTGTCATTTATTTAGTTTCTACTGCGATTACATTAAGCTGCATAAGATTTCATATAAATTCTGTTGAGAAAATTCCTCGAACTTAGTTCCTTTCAACAATAACTTCGGAGGTTGGAAGCGCATACCGGTATATTCAAATCGAATGTCCCGTAACTTCCCATAATAGCTGGACCTCACAGAACTCTGATCAATTCATCGAATTAAATACCTTTAATTAATTACGATGGCTATCTCGACTAGGATTGTGGATGGCAATTAGTCGTAGCAGGCATCCTTTGTTAGATGTCACTTGAAGGCTATAGACTTCCTGGTTTAGCTATCGTCTAAGATTACAAGCAGTGAATGCTGTTTAGATGATCTGACCAGGTTTTTGTTTAAACGACTCTACACTTCACAACATTAACTTTAAAATCAAGTTTCAATTAATTTGCTTGTTTGTAAAGACTACAACAAATTCTAAAGGTGTTATAATTGGCGTTAAATGTATCGATAGTTTCCTGACAGCTTTCTCTGGTATTCGCATTTATAGCAGGAAATTGTACACCATAACAGTAGTGAATAATCGTTGATATTAATTTTAAAATATCGGTTACGAGTTACATTTCCTAAAACAAGCAATATGTAGGCGAAGAGCTGGCCACCTGTCTGACTGCTGGTTGAAATATGGCCGTGTTTCGCAGACCTGGTTCATTTCAACTTAGTAATGTTATAGATACTTTACTTAGTAAGTTATCTTTATGATGAAAGATGGGTTAACGGTCGTTAATTGATTTCTCGTACTGTATCCTATTAGTCTTGTTTATCATGTTTACTAATCATTGGAGTAAAGCATGAATCCTGAACAGATAAGTTGTTATTCTAGATAATTCGTACAAATGTTATGATGTTTTAACATGTGACAAGAGAAATTATAACTGGAAATATGTTGTGCGAATAAATTAAAAAGTTCTATATATAACGATAATGTTGACACAATAGTTAAACTTTGGTTTTGTTATCCTGTACAGTCCCACTGCTGGGCTAGGGCCTCCCCCATTTTTTTTCAGTCATCCCTGTCCCTTGATTTCCGTGTTCAATCCCTATCAAAGGTATCTAGGTTGTCACGTCATCTATAATTAAACTAACGATAACTTATTTAGAGGTGTCGAGCCGCCTCCATTTTTTATTTATAATGTATCTTAAGTGCAGATTTTTTTCAATTTACGCGTTAAATTACCAACGCTCATTATTTTAGGAAAATATAATTTAACTAATTTATTCTTTTTCATCCACAGATGTCAGCAATCGACCCTGACTGCGGAGTGAACGCCATCGTCAACTACACCCTCGGCGAGAGCTTCGTCAAGCCTCAGTTCTCCGTCAAACCAGACACCGGCGAGCTCTGCGTATCAGCTCCATTGGACTATGAAGTCCATAGCGACTTTGAGTTCCCAGTCCTAGCTACTGATAGAGGTATGTCGCAATTCTGAGACTACTCAGGTCTTAAGTTCAGATTCTAATCTACATTAATTTATATGCGTTTAAAATTAGCTACTTTTGAAGTGAGAGGTAATGTTGTTGTCCTCACCAAAGGTTAGGGCTGCCTTTAATAATAGAAATTAATTTTGTATTACCTAAACTGTAGGGCAATTTTCTACTACTATCGAGTATCGACAACCAACATTGACTTTTAGATTGAAAAATTTTGAATCAAAATCTGATTAACGCCTCTAGCGGATGTTATAGAAACTATTTTCTAGTAAATTTTGTATGTCAAACTCTCGATACTCGATAGTTTCGATTATAAAGAATCGCTACGCAAGATCTAAGCCATCGATTAAAACTTCCTCCTCCCTAGAAACTTACTAAAGCTTGTACTACAATCTTAGTATTAACATTACGCACATTTACCTCAAAACTAGGTTAACAACATTCCCTGAGAGTAGCTTTATTAATTTTCTGATAATTAGCTCCAAGATCCAATATTGTGAGTTTAAATTGTCTGACGCTAAATTATAATGCGGCCCTATTTCATGCAATTTATAGGCGGATTGGTTACATGAACCCTTCACTTTTGAAAACTTCATACTTATGTTCATTCTCATTTTTTTGTTGCCATTTACTGTCCCATTGCTAGGGAAGGGTCTCCTTCCGAACTAGTGAAGGGTTAGGTAGACCCTGAGTCCACCACACCGGCTATTTGTGGGTTGAGGACTGTGCATGCCCTTAAGGAATGTGATCAAACATTTTTAGGCATGTGAGGTTTTATCACGTTTTTCTTCATTTTATTTAACCCAAATTATATAAATACCGCGCATAGTTTGATTGTTAGAATTATGAAATTCTATACCAAAGTCATATTTAATCAAATCTTTTCATAAATTTGCTTCATAATTGGAATGTTTGTATACAACAAAGTAATTTATTAGAAACTGTATCTGAATTTTAACATTTCAATAAACTTGTACGAATTAAACGACAGTTGGAAATAGAAAATGTATGAGCATGTCGTTATAAACTATTGTATCGCGTTTCAAACAAGTTGTTCGCTTCATCTTTATTTAATTTTGTTTCAGTGATTTCTGGTTCACATCGTTTGTTTCAATGATATGTGTAGTTTCGGTTTACGGAAATTGTTTGGACTTTGTCTTATAATAATGTTGTAATTTCCGTCGCCTCCCAGCTTAAAATTGCAACTACTCTCATTTACAACGATCACTTAAAAATATAAATAGGTACTAATTTGTATCTCATTTTCAATCCTGATTTTGTTTTTTTTTTCAACCCTTTACGAACCCACTGCTGGGCAAGGGTCTCCTGAACTGAGGGTTAGGCCTTGAATCAACCACGTTGGCTGAGTGCGAGTAAGAAACTTGATAATAAAAACAATCATTTTAATCAAAAAAAAGTTTCTGAGTGTCAGTTTCTCCCTTTTTAGTTTATGTTTAGTTAACATTAAAAGTGAAATTCCTTTTTTCATACCCTTGTTGTCATTTTGATAAATCGTGATGAATTCAGCACTTTGTATTTATATACAATAAAATCTGGCAGTTTATTTGCCTATTATTAAGTTATTCAGTGCCACAGATTAATTACCTCCAGCTAATATTAATATCAGCGTTGTCACGAAGTATATTCTATGTAGTAGAATATTTAATTAAAATTTTAGCTATTACAGTAGGTATTCGCCATTTATTAAATGGTTATAGATTGACTCTGTCACTTTAACCCGTATATAAAGGTCGAGACACTCGATCAGAGAGGCTTGTAAATAATTAAGGAATATTTTGTATCGATTTATAGGCAAACGCAATTTGTTGATTATTTATTAAAGCGCCAATTATTTCGGGCAACAGACTAAATTGAAATATCGTATTGCGTTGTACATTTTAAAGGTGTAGAAGTAGACATTGAAGGATTCAATATTAAATTTGGAAAGGCTGTATTATTCAAACTCTAAACTATAAACGTTTATGTATCCCATATATTTTAGATAGAGAATATTACTGCTGAATATTTTTATGAGAAAATTGTTTACTCATTAAAGTACTACAATCAAAATAAAATCCAAAAATCGAGTATTCCCAAAGATTTCGAAGCCGTCACATCGGTGAGTCCCGAAATAAATTCCGATGATGTTCGTCTCGGTCCAAAAGTCATCCCCCCCCCCTGATTTATGGAGAGGGAGCTGTGCAACTATCGCGTCGTTTTATTTCGTTCAACCGAGCGGCGACTTTGTCTCTCCAAATGGAATTTTGGCGAATTTTTTTCCACTTTTCGAGATACTGACGACTGTGTTTTGGTGTCGAATGTGAAAGTTTTGAATTTGTAGAATTAAATCCTGGATCTATTATGTTAAACAACCACTATCCCAATACTTTACATTGGTCTTCTATCACAGTGATGAAGAGAGTGGCTAGTTCTAAGTTCCCTGCTGTATCCACATGTGGTTTGGAACTAATTATCAACACAAATCAACTGTTATTACCTACTCACTCAGAGATGAATACAATCATGCACTTTTACCTTTTGCCAGACGTTTCGTAAATACTGCACTGGCTGCAATCAGCAACATTTCTATGATGTTATTATCATTTATTATGTCCTTCCCCATACCTGCATCTTTATTCCTTAAGAATATTGATTCTTTACGACACTCCTCTCTAGTTTTACTACTCACTACAGTTGACTTGTGGTCACACAAAATAATTACTTACTGTAAAACCTAGCTGTACTTTAAAGATATATTAATAATAGATCTTTAGAGATATTTCTTGTAAAAGTATCTTCAAGTTAACTATTTTTTAATTACCTCCTAGTTATTGTATAATCAATTACGCAATTCTGTTTTATTGTTATGAAGGCATGTGTTTAATGCTCGAATGCCGAAGCAATTTAATAGATATCTTATGCCTTCGCGTCAGTAATTTAATTGATTAAAACATTTAGAAGTATAAAACAGTAGTTTTACTAAAAACTTCGTTATTAATAAATTAACAATGCTAAATGAAAGAACACTAATTTCAAGTAACAATACCTCTTGTAGGCATAACAATATTTCATTACATACTGAAAACGACAACATCAAAAGCTCTTAAATTTCAATAAAACTCCCAACTTAAGACTACAATAGTCGCTAAGTACTGTCAAACACATAAATCAAGTGCCTGCCAATTAGACATAGTATTACAAACAATACGAACAATCAATACCAATTATTTATTCGCAGGAGGCCTGTCGACGACCGCTATGGTGAAGATCCAACTGCTTGATATAAACGACAATGTCCCAGCCTTCACTGTTAAGGATTACAACGTGTCTTTGAAAGAGGGACGGATATCAACTGAGCCGATTATTGCTGTATCCGCAACTGATTCTGATTCGGGAAGATTCGGTACCATCACTTATAGAATTGTCAGCGGTAATGAGAACGATGTATTCCGGATTGATAGAAGTACGGGAGAGATTTTAGTCACAAAGCCAGCGTTGGTACAGGCTAATGGGAAATTTGATTTGGAGATTTCCGCTACTGATGGTGGAGGTTTATCAGCTCCTCAAAATGCTGTAGTACATGTTACTGTTATGCCTGCTGGAGTTGGTTCTGCGCTGTTTGATAAACCAAGATACAATTTCAAGGTCAAAGAAGATGTGAGGATCGGGACTATTGTTGGAAATTTGAAGGCGACAGTTAGTGATAGAGGTAAGTGAAAATTTTGATTTTATTTTTTTAGTTTTTATTGCGAATTATCCAAGCACCTATTAAAAATCTTTGCAAGCGCAAGATTGTATAAAATGGCGTACGTGATGATGATCGGAAAGAGGGGGAGGCCTATACTCAACTGAATAGATACATAGATAGGTTAAATAATTTCAATTTTACTTGATTTCACACACTAGTTAGCAAAACAAGAGTCTCTGCGAGTATAATTACATACACAAAAATATATGAGAGAAAAACAAACTTTCAACCGAAAGTTCTATTGTTGTTCAAACAAAAACATGATCAATTTTCATGTCAACAGCTCATTAAAATTCCGGGAAAGAAAGTATTGCTTTCTTGTTTTGTTTGTAAAATGAACCATGAACTACTAACGGGTCACTAACGACATAACTCAGATTATATTATGACGCTTAGAAACCATTCTAATATATTTAAACATATTTTTCTACTACTTCGTGTAAAGTAGAATAAAATTGTAAGAAAGATTATGATTTCTTTTTATATAAGTCTTCTGCGATCTGAAAAGTAGCTTATCTTCTGAATGTCAATTATTTACACATTACATTAATTAGTCAACTAAACGTTTTTTCAAATCTAGTTTAATCCAATATTTATTAAAATAAATAGGAATGGTGGTGCTTTAAAAATATACAATACTGTATCTTCACCATCTACAATACCAGAAATATAATTATCTAAAACGAGATTTTACAAGTTTCTATTTAAAGTTCTCTTCTGAACATTTTGCTGAACAAATTATAATCGCACTTAAACCCTGTAGATAATTATCACAAGTGTTTGTGTTGCAATTAAATAAGAATTACTGTAAGTAGGTATCGACGGTAGCATTTATTCTCACTATCGCATTAGAGCTTTGTTAGTCAATATATACTAATCTACACCTAATAATACAAAGATGAAGAGTTTGTTTGTTTCTTAGAATGCGATAATCTTAGGAACTAGTAGTTCAAATTTAAAAAATATTATTGTTTTAAATACTCCATTTATTGAGGCTATACATAGCCTCCTGTTAGCCATAATGTGATGTTATGTAGCCTAAAAGTTGGCTATATAACATAACGTTATGGCTAGCAGTGGAACAGAAATCAAAAGGCCACGTGAACGAAGTCGCAGGCAACCGCTAGCAGATAACAAAACGGTACTCAATAACGAAGAGTCTTTCAATACATGCAAGACGATAGCCTATTCTCATAGATCGTTTTAAAAGAAAATGTCCCGCATTAATGGATGCCGGAAATGTACGTGGAACCTACTAACGACTCAATGCTAAGACTACTGTTGACCGCTATCGCCCTATGACTTCATTTTGCTTTAACAAATTTATTGAAATCGTGCCCAAGTTGTTTCTATTCAAATTAAAAGCGTTTAGCGATTAACGTGTGCTACATTCGAAAAGGTTGTGGGTCTAAATTTTGATTTTACTGTTATTCCGAGGCGAAGCGATTTTGTATTAGAACCTCAAAGTTTTCTAAACACTGCAAGCGTTCTTTGATAATATGAAGCTGGACTAAATCTAAATTTTATAGTTCCAGTAATTTTTATCCCTACAAAATAAAATAATACATATTATATATTCCAAAATATTCAACTTTAACTTACTTCTTTATCAAAAATATATACTACACAGAACAAAACGATTTCCAAACATCATCACTAAATTTCGTACTTCTATCGTTACGTACACTTCAAACAATATCACCTCATACAATATTCCCTATACTCGCTACATCATCAGTCCATACCTTGTACTGCACCCTCATACGGCAGGATTCCGATACAACAATACGTAATCGCCCATTGTCTTAGAAGATCACGAGCTGGTGCTCAGTGCATCCACTTGGCGACTTTTATGAACGGGTTTGAATTGCTGATGCTTAAGCAAGACTAATAATTTACACTAAGGAATATATGCAGTTTGAGGAAGGTTTGTTTTTTTGTTCCGCGGTGAAAGATTGAACAGTTCTGAAAGCAAATTTTTGTTGAATTCTTTATATTTTGGTCTGGAGTCAATCATGGGATTGGATGGGATGGGAAGGTCATGGGATTTTGGAAGGTAGATGTAAAATATCAATTTTGTTACTATGGGAAATGACGATCGCTTTTGATTTAGTATGACTTTAAAATATGGACTTGAAAGACGAATAAAATAAATTAATATTCTTTAAGATTTTGTTAACTTTTTTGTTGATAAGTTAGCAGTCAGTATAAGCGAAAGTTACGACATAAGTGGAGTAAACATTTCGATATATTTTGAAATCCAGGACTTTAATGATTGAGATTATTGTTATTTTATTACGCTATTCATCAAATTCCAGTTTGTGTTGAGTTCTGAAAGCAAATTTTTGTTGAATTCTTTATATTTTGGTCTGGAGTCAATCATATTAAGATCTTAGAGAAAAAATCATCTTAAGTTGCGCTCGTATAAATTTTATTTCGGTTAGATTCTGATGTTTGAATATTAAGTATACTTAATTGAAATAAGGATATCAAAAGGATACTTTTTTTTAAAATTAATTCTATTAATTTCTGATAAAAGTTTGCATACAATATCTGACTTGATGCTAAAATAGCTTATAATTTTTTTTAATAGGTGTTCCCCCTAATATATTCAGAAGTCTTTAGAATTTGTGACAAGTTGATCCACCTTGAAATAGATTCTCAACTTTTGTATACAAAAACTGATTTAGTGAATGGTTAATTAGCATATAAACGGTAATAATATAATCGATACTTAATCTAAGAACCAGACGTCGATTGATTTACTTACGGCGGTGAAGTAAACAAATTGTTTGGCATCTGATTCAAGGCCTTTAAAAGTAGATGACTAATCTTACAAATATTTATTAAACTGCGCAATTACTATCTAAAAACATACAGTTAGAGTTAAGTTGATTTATATCATCACGCCCGTTATGCGTAAAGGTGTAGGCTGAGTGCTTCATATACGTCTTTATATACTAAACAGTATATAGGCAGACTTAACTTATAGTAATCTAAGGTATTATTTACCAGTCTACCTTAGGATAGACTTTTGACGAAGCGGGACTAAAACCCTAGGTATCGAGAAGTCGCATACACTGCCACCCATAGAGTAATATGTACTAGTATATTCTAATTAAATCTAAGCCACAGTAATCGTTGATTGATTACCAATCGCACCAGTACCGCAACCTCATCTCACTTCCTTTAATATTTCTCACGACTACAAACTTAATACGGAAACGAAACATGAGAAAAAAATTATCGCCATTTTTTTTCTCGACAGTCGTCACTCAAAATCGTCATAAAGTTTAAAGAATTTAATTAATTAGGGAGATTTTTAGTGTCTTTTTTACTTTTAATGGTACATTAAATGGTCGTAAAATTTCTAAGTGAGTGCAAATGACAGTATTATGTATGCTTCAAATAGTTTTTTTATTGGTTTATTTACGTAGATGCCTCGTGTTATAATGCTTAGGTACAGTTATTATGTGTGAAGGTTATGACCAAGGTCATGGGATGTAAAAGATGAATTTTGTTGCTATGGGAATTGAAGATTAATAGTAATTTAGTATGCCTTTGAAATGTGAACTTGAAAGAAGAATTAAGTTAATTTACACGCCTATGTTCCTTAAGGTTTTGTTTACTTGTTTAATCTCTTTTTTGCGTTGATAAGTTAACAGTCAGTGTAAGCGAAAGTTACGATATAAGTGGAGTCAAAATTTCAATATATTTTAAAATTCAGGGCTTTGATGATTGAGATTTTTGTTGTTTTTTTAGGCTCCTCATCAAATTCCAGTTTTCGACGTGAATATTTTGAGAACTTTTTTATGTCCATAGATTCCCACCCATGGGATCAAGTGATCTGATACAGCAATCTAACATAATTAGCAAAATAAAAAATTACTTGCAAATTAAACTCATAAAAATATAATCATTGCTAATTGAGTCTTTTATGTGGCTATTAAGAATTCTATTAGTAAAGATGATACTATTAATATATTTTTATAACCCATTACTGTCTGAATGCTGGGCACGGGCTTCCTCTGAACAAAATGGTCTATCTCCTCTGTAGGTTTCTGTGGCAACAGAATTCTTGGGACAATAATACGAGTTGATATATCGGGAAAAAGTTGCTAGTTTTTTTTTCAATTAATCCACAATACCAATGATGTATTTATCATCTAATGTACTCGTATAATATTTGTCAATTTTCCATAATTTTGAATCCATTATTTGCTCCATAATTTGAAGAGGAGCAAAAAAATCTGTAATATCTGCACTGCACAAAACTGCACAAAGCGATATATCTAAAAAAAGCCTAAAAACGGGATAACGTATCGCAAAAACTATGAACACAATACTGACATAATCTTGAAAAGAAAAGAAAATGTAAGGAACCAGCACCTAAGCTGTGTCTGTGAGTTTTTAAATCAGATTAAAAACAATTTTACGGCTTTCCATTAACGCACTAGTGACCTTACTATTACTGTTAGTACCTACTACCACAAGTGACGACAAAACTTACAATTTTGCTAAATGCAAAATTGTAAGTTTTGTCGTCACATCTTGTAAATGTACATTTAACATAAAAACGAACTGTTCTAGTCGCAACAATCATAAATCACCGACAACACCAAATACATAAATACTGAGGGAATAACAGTAAACGGTATATAATTTGTAGTATCATTGTTATATCGTATATAACAGCGGCCATGGAGTCTATGGACTATAAAACATGTTCGGTATCTCACTAGCGACGAGTGCGTTTTGATAATATTTATATACGTACAGCTTGGTGAAGTTTCTTGGGTTGTTGTTACACCGATACGAATTTTATGATGAATGCTCAATTTTAAATTAAATCAAACGAATGTTTTTAATGAGAACTGTAGCACTACTTTCTTCATTCGTTATTAACGAATATGAAGAATTTGATATTTAAATCTACTAAACAATTCGCTGCGCAAGCCTGATCACCGCAACTAACAATTAGTAAGAGACGGCCTTCTGCCTTTACTTTAAAATATTTGAATATATGTTTAAAGAAAAGCTGAAATTAACTTATAGCTTAACTTATTTTTGATAAAGATTTAAAAAAATTGCTATGTTATTCATGTGTGGTGTAGTTTCACTTCACTTTACATTCAATCATGAGCTATTACGACTTGAAAATTATTCAATTATTTTGCAACTCAGACATAATTTAAGTTACCTTACAAAAATATATTAGCAACATTAAGAAATACATACATACGTCTGCATTTATACAATCAGTACAAGATTTTATCTTCCATTTTCAATGCGATTTATCGTCATTAAAACAAAGTCCATTGCGTGACGGTGTAACAGTAATCCACAACACGAACCCACGTATTCTGTTGTAAGCCAAGCTCTGTAAATCACTGAATTGCAAACTTCACCGTTATAGTACGTTGTGCACTTGTCTTTGAGAAATTCTACTCCATGAGTCCGCCATTGTTAGGACATAGATAGCGGCCGCTTAGGATTCATGGGGTCTCAATACTCTATACTTATATTATTATGGATATATTTAAATGGAAATTATAAGGTAGTGATGGCTTTGATTTGGTGAATGCAACAATGTTGTAGTAGATATTGCCGATTTATTAGGCTTTGGAAATTAATAGGAACTTTTGTGTGTTCCGCTCCTAGGCACGGTTCTGTTTTAAAACGAGAATAGAATCAGAGCAAAGGTTATAATGGAAAATTTTCTGAATTGCGAAAGTTTTAAGACGGAGAATTCGTAATTGAAACATTTGTGTGGGTAAAAATTTGTTAGTGAATCTCGGTTTAATGGGTAGATATAAAGGAATATTTAGAAAAAGAAATATCTATGTATGAACTAGGTCACAAAAAGTCAAAAAGTACCTACTATGTTGTTAAACTACTCGTAAATTCGGCACGAAATAATTTATGAGTAGCTGAACAAACTAGTTTTCATTTTTTTACTAGTTTACTTACTTTTATCGTAAGAAAAGTTATCGAAAAATCGTTTTCCGGTAAACGTAACGTCATAAAATAATTTCTATATTTGTACTATTTAAGTGAAAGAATTTCTTCTACACGGACCGGTTTTCTAATACATTCTAATATAGAAACTATTACTTTCTATGATATACAATTTTCCATTTGAAATGTGTTATAAGTTTCGTGTGAACCATAATTTTGGTGGGAGGTAACATCTCAGTGGTAATATTAATAAATTCTAAACTAATTAGCTAAATCACACTGCTCGTATCAAACATACACGTATTGCAAATCAAATCAGAAGATGGAGTTTGATTTTATCTTAAAAATCACATTGTATTTTTGTTGTTTGGTGCAAGTTACAAGACAATGATAATAATAATAATGTCCTCCTAGCCGATATACGGCTACGGCGGTCAGTTTCATTGAAACTGGCCATCTGTGCAGGACTTTGTTTATAGTGTCCAAGTGTGTGCACAATACACAGGTACACTCTCTATTCCATCACTCTCATAGTTTGGTGGGACGGATAACCGACACGACCAGTGAGAGGTCAGGCGCAGGACCGACGGCTTTACGTGCTCTCCGAGGCACGGAAATTGATCCAATGATAACAATTATTAGACTAAATAAAAGTTAAAATTATCTACTCCCATAGTTTTAAAGTATGTGGCATCTTCATTGATTCATTACGAATTCACAAGAAGAAGACTAACGAATACTTTCTTGTATTGGTCAAGATTCATTAAGCTAATATTAATAGCCGTCAAGTGAATTTGCTGTTCCAATTTCAGGCTTCAATTCATCTAAACTGACTCATCATTTTTATGTCAGGGCAAAACTCTTCTCAAAACAAAAGTAGGCTACTCAAAAAGGAATAAGCATTGGTTGTGACAAATAATGTATAACACAATTCCACTTACGTTATAATTACTTCTGTTTTACAATCGCTTCAACTATCAACTTAGTCCCAAGCCGAACTCGCTTTGAGTTTAATTAGAAAGAGGTCCATAACGCTTACGTTCAATACAGACACACGCCCCCACAGATTTATAGCTGCTGGCTCGCAGATAAACATCCATTAATTAAAAAAATATTATATATTGAACTTTACGGATGGATGGAGCGAGTTTTTAAATGTAGTCGCCAAATATCGCGATGCTGTGATAACTGTAGGTAATAACTTGAAGAAAAATGAGAGGTGATTATTATTTTTTAATATAGAATGTTCAGTTAAAGTTATGTTACTTGCACATCTGCTTACAGTAATGAATGATAGAGTTGAAATAATGTAGTTAACAATAGATATTATTGTAAAAAAATATCTTATGAGTGAACTGTATCAATGGTCAGTATTAAATGAATTCCGTTTTAATTGGTTCTATAAATATGATTTGCTTAAAGGTGTTAAAAAAAGGCATTTAAGTTCGTATAGAATTAATGTTCTTACAACTTTCTTTTAACACATTAAGTGCCGAAATTTTCACCTTCAACAATCGAAAATTCTGTAACGATTATCGATCCTATAATTAGCATTCGATTGCCGTCTAATCAAATATCGATTTGACTCGCATCACCGTTAGACCACACATGCGTAGGTACATATTATATTAATTTATCATATGTGACAGTTAATCTTCTGAATAATTCCCTCGCCGTTACTGTGCGCTTCTGCTAAGAATTATTTGGTCGTAATTTGACGGCAGCCGAAGGTAGATATATAGCTTCAAGCGACTTTTAAAGACGCCAGTGCACTTTGGCTTTATAATATTTAAGGTGCGGACAGCCTCAATTTGATTAATCACTACTTAATTAAAATTAAAGGGAATTTACAATCAGATATTACAGTATCCCACGCTTTGTTAGACAATAAAAATGCTCACACCTTAAATTTGACAGTTGGAGGCATGCAAGGAACATTTATAGGTCCGAACCAAACAAAAGCCTTTTACACAGTTTCAATTCTAAAACACGATGTGCATTTTATAGAAAATAAAAAAGTGTTCAGTATAAAAAAACAAAAACAAATGGAGGAACATGGCCGCGCAATAATATGAATAGCATTACGCAAATTAGGGACGATAGCAGGACCCAGAGCCTTTTGTGTAGACAGGTACTGTCTTAGTTCTTTAGACATAAGCTATAGTGATTTAAAATAGCTTGAACATAAAGACAACGATAAGAATGGGACAGACAAGGGTTTTGTGACATTCGCAGTGTACGAATATACAATAAATAATTGTTACAATGGAAAGATCAGACATCAAAATAATAATATACCATGATTTTTGAAGTAATAAATGACAAAATTGACAATATAAGATATTTTTTCGCAGGTAACCTACTCGAACTAATTATAATAATTTAGGATCTTCAAGTCCTAATCTGTGAACATAAACCTATAGTTTATTAACTAAAGGATTAAAGCAAGTCTGATCTTGCTTTATGATAGGTCTTAAACAAAAAAAGTTAAAAAATTTCACGCTCCCGCGCAATCGAACAGTGACTGAAAATTTGAAATTCGAATCTGGAGAAATCCAAGGATACGTTCGGATCTGTGTGCGCTGGCGCAGCGACAGGTAGGGTGACAATGTATGTAGAATTTTTGATACAACATTTTTTAGTATTCTTGTACTAAATGAAGAAGATGTTATTATCAAATATTATTGGACAACTCACACACGGTCATTTGATTCCAGACTAAGCAGCTTGTAATATGGTAACCAAATAACTGATAAACATACTTATATACTTCCAAATACACATATAGACACATTAACAACCATGCTCAGAATAAACACTCGTCAATTAAACAAAGTCATTAACAAATAGAAATATTTTGTGAAATATGTAGTCCAGGAGGCTTTGCTTTCTAGCTGCTAACTAATAGGTTACCTTTTGGTTAGACAAGTTGGCGATGATAAAATTTTGTAACATCAAATATTGATAGATCTTGAATTTGGGATGATGGTTTATCTCTTAAACTGGATTATGAAGTTCTTCATTCTAGTAAAACGAGTTTTTATTGCAAGGTATCTTTACAAAACTCAAAATCGTTGGTGTACCTACCTCTGGCACACCCAAATAAATCCAGTCAGGTCGGCGACCCCTCACTGCGGCGACAGTTTTTGTTGTGGAAATTTTTAGACCTCCTTTTTTAAAGGTTCTGTAGGTACCTCAATTATTTTCGACTTTTTACACCCGCGTTATTTCGAGTTCGCGTTTGATTCGCCTTATTTTCTCATGTAGGTGTTTAATAGGTGTAATTTTGTTTGGGACAATGTTATACGTCAAATGATGTGTAAGATCCGTTTGAGTGTTAACATTTCGTTTTTGCTCAAGTTTCTTGTTTATTTTGGCTGCTGTAAGTGCGGATTTTAATGAATTCTTTACTTTACAGTTGTTACATTTAATCTGTTTAATTGACTATCTTATATTGGACACTGATTCAGGACCCGTGCCCAAAAGTAGGACGGTGATAAATTACATTCAAAGTTTTAATTGCAATCGTTAGTTAATTATCAATCTTATTTGAGACGTCATTATTCGCAATGTATTTAATTTCTAATATGCGTTTTTTTCCCGAAGATGTTTATAAGAATGATGTCAAAATATGCAGACAACCAAACACTATAATCAAATTTTAAGATCTAAAGCTCTTCTGATATTCCTAATTTAATTACTTCAACTCTAAATGGTATTCGCGTAGTCTATAATTTATTTAGATTAAAATCCTCATTTACAGCATTGCCAATTAACAGCACATCAAAATCGTGGAGGTATTATTCAAAACTAAAGATAATCACGTTAGATAAATTAATTCAGTCGAATTAAAATCTACTATTCTCATAGGTGGAGATTAACAAAGCTTAATTGAACCAAGCGGCTTGCGCGTGAGCCTGATAATCAGTTTGGCCGTTAATGATTTCAATTTAGAAGGGCTAAGATGCAAATTTATTTTGTAATGCGGAGTGGCCCGGTATGCCACGACACTCAGGGCTGAGACGAACTAATTTGGGATCGGATTTAGTGATAACGTGACGCTTCTAAATATAGAACAAAGTATATAAGCAAATAAAAAAAAATCTTGATGATTTTGATATAATATGGTATCAATCGAAGGAACTGTAACATTTTGTCATAGATATTTGTAAT
Organism: Anticarsia gemmatalis; assembly: GCF_050436995.1. NCBI lineage: Eukaryota > Metazoa > Arthropoda > Insecta > Lepidoptera > Erebidae > Anticarsia > Anticarsia gemmatalis. The sequence continues at coordinate 2,073,659 of NC_134753.1, read as the reverse complement.
TTGTCATATGTAATAGAACCGCAATATAAATGTAATTATGTGTTTGTCGTTCGCATTAAAATTATTTTAAACATTTTTGAGATGATTTCAAATTAAAACTTTGACATTAAAACTTTTAAATACAGACAATAATGAAGTCAAATTTAAAATTCTAGATCTAAAGGGATTAAAGGATCCCAAAACGGGTTCAAAAAACAACAACCCTGCCCACAATTCTGATCCCTAATGAATTGACTAAACACTCAGGTTTTAAGCGCTTGATATAACTTTATGAGAGTTAGGACTAAAGCCTTTACTCGTAATTTTGATATACATGTTTTTGCCAATTCAAATCCGTCCTTATGATAATTTAAAGAAGCCATGAATTTTAGCTTTTAGATACGGATGGATTAAATAAAGTTTGATGTTGGCCGTAAAATTATGAGGATTCTCATTGTTGTATTTTTTGTTTGTATTTGTACCTACAGATTTGTCTGAGCTTAGGAATTATGAGGTGCGTTTATAACATTTTTTTAAGATGATGTAGACCAGTTTATTTTGCAGCTTAAATAATAACTAGTTATAGCAAGTTAAATGTAATTTATATTCCTTCTAAAACTTAAAATAATGTACCAAAACTACCACAACGAAAAACCACCATCACGAGCTAGTCAAACAAATCAAAGTGAACCGAAAAACCAGCGCAAATAACGACAATTCACACAAAAACAACAGTTACGCCAAATCCTGTGAATCCAACCGAAAATAAGTCTGCGTTTGCGCATCGGCAACTGTATAAAGAGGAGAGACAAAGGGACGTCGCGGGGGTGACCAGGACCGAGGGACGGCATACGGACCAGTTGAACAAAGACTGGAGAGCATGTCCGCGTATACGACTGTATATCAATCTCATGTCAGGATACCTGCCCAAAACGACTGGCATAAAAAAAGCGCGCCGCCCGCGCAAAAAATAAGAAACGCCGGAAAAAAATTTTTTCAACAGCGAACCCCTTTAAATTGTTGTGAGAGCTGCCAATTAAAAATTGATAGATACAAAACCGTTTTCGGTGGATTATTTATTTTGGGAAAAATTTTACGTTGTCAGTGGTTGGGTGATTAAATGGTGACTGATGTGTGATTATATTGTTATTTTAATAATTGATTTTGTTATAGATATTAAATATTTTAGTCTTTGTGAAAAAAAAATGTTATCTCTATGATGTTAAAGTGTACTTTCTAATTTAAATGTAGGCTAAGAAATATTTCTAGTAAAATCTTAAATTATCCTCAAAAATGCATTGGTAATTTTTTTTTACTATAAAACATGTTCGATTTAGAACTTCCCAAAGCTTTAAAAATAAATGTATTTAAAAAAATCTTATCTAAATACCAATTTGTATTAACAAAACAATCAGCAGACGCAAAACAATATTCAACGTTTTACATAATTACGAGTTACTGCCTACTCCTACGCACAACTAACTTTTGTATGTTAATGTTACAAACATAACAACAGACAATTAGCAATAAAAAGCTTTGGAAAATAAACCTAAAAGGGTTATTGAGGGACAATACAATACACTGCAAGGAGCGGCAAGACATCCAGACATTAATTTAACCTGCATAATTAGCTTAGAGTGACGAAAATAGATCACGGAGTTTGTTGCATTCTTATTTATTATTGAAGAATACTTTAGAGATTTGAATATGTATATAGATTATACACAGTATATACAATTTTTATGTTCGTCGTTGAAAGTAAATTAACATTAGAAGAAGGTAGTAATAATGCCAGTTTTAGAAAAAGCATTTGTATTGCTATGTTTACGCAACAATACGTAGCAAATGCTTTCCGTTGTTTTTTCATACATATTTTGAATATTTTTGATATGACGTGCTATGGTATAAGGATTTAAGCTTAACCTATCAGTATAAGCCTTTGAAATTCCTTATTTAGTTATATAGTTTTACAAAAGGACTGTTGTGAATATTTTTTTTACGGAATGTCATCCTAAAAGTAACTTCAACTTTGATTTTACGTACTTTCGTTAGAAAAATATATCTATATTATGTTGCTCAATTTACAATACAATAAATAGTAATGACAGCCATAGGCAGTTGACCATACGCGTCAGAGCATCTTTCTTATCGTTACGACTAGGAATTCTGATATGCGAATGTCTGTATCGTTAGAGGAACACAAAAAGTAGAATAACCTAGGTATTATAGACTTATATGATTATTATTGTTAGTTTGTAAGGTGGAGTTAAAGGTCAAGATATGTTTTATTGTTGAACGACAATTTTATATAGACTAATCTATACCTATGCATAGTATAATTAGTATACCACATTTTTATACAAACATGGGTAAAGTTAGAAATACTTCTCAGAAAAAGAAATCTTTGGTATTTAAGACAATCAGTGGTTTATGATAAACGTAGACTTTATTTACGTTTAAAATAGAAATATAAAAATGTTAGTAACGGAGGTATGAAACGATAAATTATAGACTGTAATAATGAGGAAATATTACTCAGACACGGTCATATAACTAAGTACCTAACTAAAATATTTCGTACATTTTGTACATAGAGAATAATGTTTAATTACATTCAGTACCTACCCACAAAAAGCGCAACGAACGCCTGAACCAGATACGATTTTAAATAATTAATATTTTACATTTGCATATAAATTGCTTGAGTTTCTAGTTTGGGTCTGGTCACGAAATTAGGAAGCTATTTTGATGAACGGCAAAAAGTATTCGCATAACAATAATTACTGGTAAATTATAGTGATGTTGGTATAATATAATCAAAAGAAAGATTTATAATTTGATAAATAGGTATATTTTTGTTAAATTCTTTAAAGATAAGATGAAAGATAGTATGGTATTTAATAAAAGTGATTTTAGGTGTAAAATTGTTTGATAATTTTGACAAAAAAATTGTTTGTGCTCTTAACATGTTTATTGTAACGGAATTATCGAGTATGCATTTTACCTTTAAATCCTTGACGTTTCGGCGCAGGCTATACCTTCTTGCGATAGTTGCCAGTTGACTGATAAAAAAATTGTTTTCAATAATAATCCAACAGCAACGATTTTCCCAGCCAATTACCTATTTATTTTATTTCAACCAAGTGACTCGTTATTTTTGACTATAAAAATCGTGATTTCATTCATACAGTAACAATAAAATACAACAAAAACACAGAAATATATTAAGAACAATACAACTGCAATAGTAAAGTGATACCGTAGCATAAATATTTATAGGGTCATCAATATTGGTGCGGTCAATTTCGCTTAGATGCATACAATCTGGGAAAATTGAGACGAAAGAGCTACAACGGGATAGGAGCAGTCGTGAAACTATGATATAAAGATGCTTCGAAGATTTATGGAACGGCCAAGGAAGCGATGTCATAGCTCAAGTAACGTGTAACGGTTATAGATAAAATGTTATTGCTATAATATAAAAGATTGATAGTTGTTTTAGTGGGATGTGTCGCATGATCGGCTGTCCTTTTATGTTATTTAGGAGTTAAAGACTTTATTAAAAGGCTATTTATTTCTCAATTGTAACTCTCAGAAAGATAGTTTCTTTAAAAAAAATCGTACAATAGTTATAGAAGGTAGAGGACTTACAAAAGATCCGTTTTGTTTCAAAATTTAAGTCGTACAATAGTTATAAAACTATATAATTAATAACTTACTAATACTTTGAACGTTGCCAATAAAATATAAGGCTAGCAATATTTAATACTATACTATTAGATCGAGGAAAAAGTCTTTTTTCATTATAGTATGAATGAACTTCTATTAAAATCTCTTTGGCTTCAAGAATCACCAATGAGTGCACGGTTTATTAGGTTTCTTTCAGTGAGCTCGTGAGGTACCCAAATATCGAGCTTAAGTTCATACATACTATAATGCGAAAAGACTTTTTCCCGGCCTAATATTTAACCCCAATTCCACAACTTCTTTTTAGGTTAGGTGAAATTTTGACACTTATTTTTAAGTTACTGTTAATGTATCTATCACATAAACTATCCAACACTTACCTTATAGCCGTGAGACTAGCCTTTACTTACTGTTTCGCCTGTGAGGGATTTTATTTCAAAGTCTCGATGCTATTTTATTCCTCCCCTCTTCCATTTAGTGGTTAGTACGAGTATTACAGATCATAAGGATATTCAAAGGTGCTTGGATGATTCAAGCCTATTTCGTATTCGTGCCAACATTGTTGCTCTAATGTTACACGATGGGCTGATTTAGATAATAGAACCATTACAACTGTATTTTAGAATCGGAATTCCTTTTAGTTTAATATTTTAGAAAATTATACCTAAAAGTTGTTAACGAAGTTGAAATACTTAGACTTCTGTGTATCTACATACTTTCAAAAGATTTTATAAGACAATTTTCACACTAATAAAATCTTTCTTGTGTCTTGGGCACATTCAAATTACGCACAACTATTTGTATTCTGTGGAAACAAAACCCATAACCTCCCAACGCTTTGGTAAAAACATGAAGCCTACCTTTACCACGGACCAGCGGACACCATCAGAAGATGTCTAAATAAAATCACTTATACAGTTCCATCATTTGAATGCGTCATGAAGAGTGCCAATATCAGAAGATAACTAAATAAAAATACTTATACAGTTTCCTCATTTTCATCAGGTCAACCACCAGTCCGCTACAGCATCGTCTCCGGAGATCCAGACCACCGCTTCACCATCGAGCCGATGTCAGGAGCCATCAGAACCGCTGGACAACTGGACCGGGAGACCAGCTCCTCGTATTTGTTGAATGTTCGAGCTGCTAATGGCAATCCATCGAGTTTTGATCAGACACAGGTAAGAATATAGTAATAGTAGAATAACAAGCGCAAATTGACGAAAGTCTTTATTATTTTTTGATATTTCATGTGGTTTTAATAACCAGAATGTATTAGATTAGAATCAATGCTTTTTAAACCATTTATTTCTGTACCACATAAAGGATCATAAAAAATACAAAACTAAGAAACTAGTCAGCACATTTACATATATGTGCAACAATATTTATAAATTATTTTATTCTAGTTTTCGGCTATCCGAAAAGTAGAATAAAATAGCCTTAGCTATCTAAGGCGAAGCTGAACAAAACATTCAACTTTGAATTTACTAACTTACTTAATACATTTTTAATTTGGTAACCTGTAAATCATGTTGTCAAAAACTTTCAATTTACCCACATCTGATAAATTTATAGGACTTTTATTTCAACATGGTTGCTTAGAAGTCGGAATAATATGACTTTATTTTTTTTAATTTAATACTGTGTTTTTGTGTTTGGCGGAATTAGGCATGAAACCAGAATTGCCACAAAGCTATATATTCATACTAAACATAACTTAATTTTACCCACAGGTCCAAATAACTCTAGAAGACGTGAACGACAACGCGCCAGAATTCGGCACATCATCAGTTCGAGTGTCTGTCGCGGAGTCAGCAGCCATAGGTTCCATAGTCTACGCAGCTAAAGCCACTGATGAAGACTTCGGAAAGAACGGACAGATTACGTACCACCTCGTGTCTGCGACAGGACCTTCTAACACTTTTGCTGTGAACCATCAACATGGATTAGTTACGCTGTTAAGGTATGTGTAGGATTCATTCTTGAGACTGCAATTTGGGATAGGTCATTCTTAATTATATCCTAAATCTTTCTTAGGGTTTTAAACTATCGTTTATCGTAAAACCTTACGACTGTTTTAATATTCGACAAGATAATAATTAATCGCTGCTGCGGCATTGTACTTACCGTTATGAATGCAGTGCAGTTTTTAAAACAAACCATTAGAGCCTATAACATTACAAGCTTAACTATAGATAGAAAAATAAATGAACTAACTAGGCTGTTTTTTACTAATAATTGTTTGCGTGTCTTTTTTTAAATGGGAGTACCAATTTGCTAAAAACATAACGCAATGATTGATAATATCCTGTAGAAAGACATAACTACTAGAAGTAAAATTATGCAATTTCAAACATAAACATTTTCCAGGTCCCTAGACTACGAGAACTTAGTTCGTCACACGCTCATCATCTCAGCTAAAGACAGCGGTGTACCATCGTTGGCTGCTAACTTGACTCTCGTGGTGGATGTCCAAGATGTCAACGATAACCCTCCTGTGTTCGAGCATGAGTCTTATAGCGCTAATGTGATGGAGTCCGAAGCTTTGAATGCTAAGGTAAGATTAGTCCTTTAATCAGATTTATGTGATAAATTCTGCAAAGTTAAACCATGACTGATATCAATGTAATCGAAATCTGATGAAGTGACATTTTTAACAACATTTAGTATTATTGGAGTAAAATATACACGAAAATATTTCATTACTAATTGCAATTAAAAATTGTCATAAATCTTTGTAACTTTTATTACTAAGAACCTTTCTAAACCAATTAAGTATAAATAATTTATTGAATAACAAGTTGTTCTTTAAAAAAGTAGGTCCTAAAAATGAACGTTTTATTAAAAAGGTTAAAATTTCCAATCCCACGTAACATTTTAAATCTACTTTAATACTTAAGTATCTTGTATATACTAAAACTATCTTGTTATCCTCCACAGATACTAGAAATCCAAGCGATAGACAAAGACACAGGCAACAACGCTCGCATCACGTACAAAATAGCACCGGAAACCACTAATACTACTGAAGAGTACTTCAAAGTACAACCAAGTACTGGCTGGGTGTACCTCGCTAAACAACTCGATAGAGAAACGACAGCAAAACACAAAATGCTCATAATAGCTGTCGACAACGGTATACCGCCGCTTTCTGCTACAGCGAACTTAGTAGTCAATGTAATAGACGCAAATGATAATGATCCCGTGTTCAGTAAAACGGCGTATGAGTTTCAAGTTGAAGAGAATCAGAAGGCTGGAGCGTTTGTTGGGAAGATTGCTGCTAAGGATGCCGATTTAGGTGATAATGCTGTTGTTAGGTACAGCCTGTTCCCTTCGAATACGAGCTTCAATGTTAATCCTGTTACTGGTGAGTAGCATTTTAATATTAATAGACCTAATTTAGTACTAACAATTTATTAAGAGATTAAGTTGACTCAATGCAGTTTAAATGTCGAAGATTTTTTTTTTTTGTAGCCTGGTAATGTTTAACCAATTTCAATAATTATCAGTTATCTTATCAGTCGCAATATTGACAGATGTTTTAATACACTGTTGCCAGTTTATCTATCAGAGAGATTATGTAGCGTATATTCACGGGCCATGAAACTAGCCCTTAGTCTTGATAGACATATAGCAGGTATAAGAAAATCGAGCGTAGATATTCCATATCTATTCGTATAAAAAATTAAATGCATCAGTCAAACAACAAAAACCACAATTACGACAAGTGATTAGAAATTATTTCCCATCAATCAGACTAAACCTTGTTTCTAAAGCTTGCACTTTGAACTGCTTAAATAACTTACAAGTTTTTGCGTTCAATGGACATTTTAAATCAGAATCATAATATTTGATTAATGATGTACATTACTTTGTTTACCCTTCATGGGTGGATGTCAAGCCTCCATTTGTCATTTTAATCCGACTAAGAACTTCCGACTGTTGACCCGACAACAATAGCTTCTGATATAACCAAGGTCAAACTCGTGTAAGGTACATTTTGGTAACGTATTTTAACTTGCTATAAGTATTAATATTTCGTTGTGATTTGAGATGCGTGGAGTTTTTAGTAGAAAAAATATAATTATTTCGCGTATCGACCTTTAGACGACTGCAACAGAATTTTTAATTACTTTTTGATTTTATATAAGTCGTAGAAAATGGTCAAAGATCGTTTTCATTGGCTATATTTATTACCTAAATTGCTCCGTACGATTTTGTAGTTTTGGCTTTTCAAATGACGAAATCATCGTAATCCGTTTTCACAAACAGCACCGGCGCTACATGCATCATTACATCGTGTACAGTCCTAACTAAGAACAATGAAATTTTACCGTAATACCAAATACTTCTTATATTTGATCACTGAGAACTTAACTGCAAGCCACTTGTCCCATGTTTGCTTTGCCGGCTCTTTTGAAAGCTAAAACCCAAAGTATGTAAGTCCCTTCAAACTCATTGATTGAGTAAACAGTTTGGATAAATAGAGCCATTTTAATACCTGCACAATTTGAAAGTATAGGGAGCAGATCCGATGGCTTTGTTTGTTTTGGACCTTCCCATGGACCGGTGTGTAATTATGGAATTATTTCGAGTTTTGTCTGTTTTGGTGGAAGATACGTTTGGAAAATTCTCGGCGTTTCATTCCGTGATTCTTTTTAAAGGAGACCATTAGTTTTGTAACATTAGTGTCATGTAATAAATGGCACTGAAGTTACTGTAGTAACTTTGAATACCAACACCTGCGATTTTTATAAACGTAATGGATATTTAACATTTTTATGATTCTTTTAATCCCTGTGAATCACTGTAATTCTTCATAATCCGACACAAGATTCATGTTAACCAATGAAACAAATTATTTTACGTTCTTACTCCTTAATAATATACCACTTAAACCACATTAAATAAAAAACAAGTACGATTTAGCAAAAGCCATCCATATTAAGCTTTTTAAATCGCATTTAATAAGATATGCAAATACCTGATGCTTATCTAAAACGATGTTTATCGTCGAATTCGTGTGAGTATTGAACATGGCATAAAAAGGGTGGTAGACACTTCGTTATTCTCAATAACTGACTGATGAATGGTAAAGCTTTTCGTCTCAATTCGGCTTATCAGCGATCGCACCCGAACACTCCCGAGCTAGTTAGCGGCTGTAGGGCTGCGGACTTTTAGCGACCGGTGTTTGATCACATGTATAAATATAGCGTAAATTATGCACAGATTTATTTGTAATCCTATCTACAAGCAGAAATAATAAGGTAATAATACTATAGTTAACTCACTACTTTAGTGCCTTAAATATTTAGCTTCAGAAAGTCTTGCTACTGGATTGCGTCTAAGGCGTAGTGAAATTATGATTTACGTCATAAATTCTATGACGTTTCTGATTGTTTCCATATTTTTCTCGATCTATTGTTTGTGTATAAAAGCCTGCTAATAATTAAATTTATTGTGTGTGCAGGTGTTGTCTTCACATTACGCATATATAAACATCTTCAAGTTTTGCACAAATATAGTTATTTTTAGACAGCAGCTGTCATGTAGAAACTAGAAACATACGGCCTGTATTTATAAAAATAAATAACTCATCACTGTCCTACATCTGGCTAAAAGTCTCCACTTAGTATGATTTTTCTAACTTCTTATATACGAAACTTCCGCCGAGTGGTTTGTGACGTAGGACTGAATTTTTATACACACTTTAATCCTGTTGGGGGGAAAATGTATCAAAATCCTTTTTTACCGGAAGCGTACGTAATAATATAATCTACCTGCATGCCCAATTTCAACCCGATTCGACAAGTAGTTTGGACTGTGCGTTGATAGATCACTCTGTCAGTCAGTCACCATCGAGTTATATATATTTATATTTTCCAAATCATCTGGTCGATAGCCGGAAGCATTCGTGCGGACCCTAAGCGGTAAAGCGCGAGAGCTAAATTCGTAAATCATTTGCGACATGTGTATGTGGTCCTGATTGGGAGATTGCACTCTTCAGCAGGTGCTTACAATGTGTTCGGGGGCAAAAAGTTTACCTTTTATGAACATCGATAGCCGTCGGCCCGTTTGTGATCGACCGAAGATCGGTATAGAGGGATTATTTAGAGGTAATTGAGGGTAGAGGGTGAAGATTTGGTTATTAGGTAGCTTTAAGTCTTGTCATAATGACGCTTTAGAAAACGTATTTATTGAGATGTATGTACAGGCGTATAGAGGTACCTCTCTCTTGAGTATTTCATTCGTAGTAAAGTTAATAATTTTCCACGGATTTGAAGTGAAATGATTAATCTTCATTAATGTAGCCACTAAAACACTACATGTAAATTCTATACTATCAAAACAGTACCTAATAAAGTAAGTTTTTACAGAAATTCACTCTCTTCAATGTCAGCAAAAGTGCTTAATCGTGTAAAATTTCCTTACGATACATCAGTACTCGTATTCTTTCGCATTCATTTCTTTCTGTGAACTTCCAGCTGGCGATTCAATGAGTCACAGTATTACAAATGTTTTTATTCTGACATGGGACAAAAGTTCAACTTGTGTCCGTATAAAAAGCCTCAACACATTTGTGGGTGGACATCGATGGATTGAATCAGCGAATTTACGTTGCGTATCTTTGAAATCGATGCCTGCTAATTTAATGCCGAGTTTGGCTTTTAGGTTTTAACATTATTCGTGAATTAGTTTTAAATTGAAAATTACAGTACCTTTACTTTGTTTCATAACTACAGTATTCTAATTGTTACGGAATAAAAGATACTAACATTACGACAGAAATACAGGCGCGTATGGTTATAAATGGCAAAGTAAGCCGAAGAAAACGCTTTTCAATAAAAGTTAATACATTTTCTAATCAACGTCGGATGGTAAAGTTTATCTTTGTAAACTTAGTAATTCATCCCGTAAGATCTATTTATTCTATTGCCAAATACGTTAGACAATCCGTGAATGAAACAAAATCAACGATTAAAAATATCTCCGTTTGATGTTTCGTTTCTTTACCTACCACTAATAAGTACAACATGATAGATTACAGCAACACAATAAGAAAACATAAACATTAATAAAAAGTAACATAATGTCAGGACTATAAAATATCAATGAACATTGAATGGTTGAATGAATGGCCAAGCTAAATGTCTTCAATGTAATAACATAAACCACTTGTGAATAAGCTAGTATGTTGTTAACGAAATCATCAATACTGAAATATATTTAAGTGATTTTATCAACTTTTATGCTCTCTTGTCCATAAAGTAAAAGTTATTTTTGTGCTTAAAATTTCGTGACTTGATAAGGCTAATGGTAGTTATATTTAAATTATATACGTATATGAACTTTATACAATTTGTAATCTAGATGATTCCTTAAAGCACAACGTTCTAACTTTTACAGAAGTACCTTTTTTTTTCAAAAAACTACTCAATTTTAACATTCATGAAATAAGCTCGGATCATCTTACTATGTTATATAATATATCCTTTCCTTCTGGGTTAAAGTTGAGTAATTACTATATTGAGTCCAGTTTTTTTATGCAAGTTACTACACTGTACACAGTGCGCAGCAAATATCTGCCTATGCAAGGATAAGTGATGCGTTTGAGTCATTGAATTTGAGGTCGATCACCCCTGAAATAGATTTCCTTATTCTGCCGGTTTCAATTCATCATAAATCTAACGATAGATAATGAGGTGATTCATTATTAATGAAATGGTAGTTATGTTATTGAAAATTACGAAAGAACCCACTAATTCTTGTTAAGGCAAACCGTTACCTTAACAGAATTCTAGAGGCACTGAAGAAAGGTTTCAAATTTCTACGTATAGTCGTACATATTATTATATCGGCGATCAATCACGTCGGCGACAAATATATTTGAAAGGTCACCACCCGCCGTCCGGGCCGACCACAACGGGAGGCAGCACACAATGAATTTATGCGCGTCAATTGCGAGTTATAAACGTCGACGCTCTCGCATGCACCGTGACCCACCATTAACTATTATTAAAATATTGCTATGTAGGAGCCTCGCTATTCTCTCCCATGTTTTATTACAAGTCTTACCAGTACTAGATACTGTCGTCGACTATTTAAAGCTCGTACGTTACAAATGTACGTGTAGGACGCACTGGCTCTACAACTCGTTTCGTTGACAGATATCTTTTATTTTCATATGTTCTCAAATGAATTATAGGTGTAAAATGTAGCTGGAATCTTTCTTTGGACAGAGTGCTATAAATTGCTGCAATAACAAACAGGGTGGAACAAAAAAGGTAATTGTGATCAGAGATGACGCGATTGTAAATGATTCCGTTGTCTTAACAAAGTAAGGAATGTTTGGGAGAGACGAAATTGCGTTTTAAAATGAGCTTTTTACTGCACACCAGATGGCAATGTAACTCCTGTGATGGGAACGACGTGTCCTTTGCTATTGTAATTAGTTAGAACGGTAAACCCATAAAAGAGTTTAATACTGATGTACCTAATTTAATTCTGGGTAATAAAGCTTTGGCATCACTTTTAACATCACTAGATAGGCTACTAAAATCAAAAGATCGATTGGATCAGCGTAATACAAGTACTTCTAGATACTAGAATTTACGACTGTGCCATCATAATCTTTGGCCTATAGAGGTGAACCTTACACCACAGAAGATATAATCTCTGTTTTGTACAAAAACATAAATCATCATGCAGTGTAAAGAATATTACCGTTTTACCGCAAACGTTAAACATAAGACTGTCCAATATTTGCGGTGAATATAACGATGAATATTTTTTCCTATAGCTTGATTCTCGTCGCTCATTACAGCGGTTCCTGGCACATCTTATTATCATCCTATGACTTTACATTTCATGCGAAATTCATCTTTAATATCATCACAATTAAGTTTATTATGCTTTGATCTCTAGTTATGAATCGATGTTCATTTCGTTCCTCGCTACTGTAATCTCAATTTTTAGGTTCCCGATTCGGAGGTTGGATAATCATAGTTATTCTGCCCCGAAGCGATCTTTTTTATGTATTCCTAATTTTAGGTTTGAGATTTCAAAATAATCGATTTGAAATTGACAAAATTCTTAAGTCATGTGTTATAGGGTATTTCAGTTTTATGTAAAAGTATGTAGAGTAAAATTGGTTAGAAGAAATTTTAAGTAGCTTGCAAAACAGAACTGTATTTATTTTCCCTTTATTTAGTCAAGAAAGGTTCTTTAAACGAATTAAGATATATTTTTTTGTTACTTTCCTATACTTATCTACGTTTCGTTTGTTTCAGGAATAATAACAACCAAAGAAAACCTAGACAGGGAATTCAAATCTTCCTACTCGCTCTTCGCCGAAGCCAAAGACCAGGGCACTCTACCAAGATCTAGCAGAGTGCCTGTTTCTATCAAAATTACTGATGTAAATGACAATCCACCAGAAATCATTGACCCCAGAGAAGACGTAGTAAGCGTTAGAGAAGAACAGCAGCCTGGCGCAGAAGTCGCAAGAGTCAAAGCTATTGATAGAGATAATGGTGTCAACTCTAGTATTACTTACTCTATATTGAGTGAACGAGACATGGATGGTGTTGGTGTATTTGTTATTGACGCTAATACTGGTGTTATCAAAACTAGTACTGGTAAGTTTTTAAAGGATACAGAAACTTAACAAAAGCAAGAGAAGATTTTCGAACCGTTTAGTATTGTGATTTGATTTGAGACTAACGTATCTTCTATTTTGTTTTTAGTCTTGGATCACGAAGAGCGTTCAATCTACCGTCTGACTGTTGCCGCAACCGATGGAGGTACACCACCGAAGCAAACTGTACGACAGCTGAAAGTGGAAGTCTTGGATCTCAATGATAATAGACCTACGTTCACTAGCTCCAGTTTATCATTCAAAGTAAGTTGTTATACTAATTGCTACAATGTTAATAAAGATAAAGATGTAAACGGTTTTAACGTTCATAGCTGCAGTATACAAGTTTCTAAGAAATCGTTCTATTTTTCAGGTAAAAGAAGATGCCAAAATAGGCCACGTTGTAGGCACAGTAGCTTGCTGCGACAGCGACATCACAGAAAACTCAGTCAATGACGAAGATGAGAAACAAATATCGTACTTGCTGATGCCTCTGACAGCTGATCATTCTCCCGGTACATTTGAAATAGACAGACGAACAGGATCCTTGGTTGTAGCGAGACAATTAGACAGAGAAATACAAGACGAGTACCGTTTAGAAGTAAGGGCATTAGACACTTCAGCAACCAACAATCCACAAAGCAGTGCAGTGACTGTAAAGATTGAAATCGTTGATGTGAACGATAACGCACCACAATGGCCTCAAGACCCTATAAATATTGAAATATCAGAACTCACACCAATCGGAATGATAGTCTACAACTTCACAGCAAAAGATGCCGATTCGGGATCGAATGGAGAATTGAATTTTCGAGTCGTATCATCTTTGCCTCCTACTAAAAACGTGTTCAACTTAGACCCGCTCACTGGATCTCTAACTTTGACTTCTACGCTCGACTATGAAACTCTAAAAGAGTATTGGCTGATCGTAGAAGCGACCGATTTAGCGGTGAACGCTACTGAAAGAATGGCTACATCGGCAACCGTGCATATTTCGGTCACTGATGCAAACGATAACACACCTACTTTTGTCTCAGCTACAAAGGCTACTGTATCTTTGAACACTTTATCTGGCACTTTATACCAAGCGTTAGCAGTCGATACAGATTCAGGAGATAATGGAAGAATTTCCTACTACATATCAGGTGGAAACGACCACGCATACTTTGCTATGGAATACGACGTTGGGAAACTAACTCTTTCTAATAAATACGCTCAAGATATTTCTAGAGTAAGACCAGGGCAATACAAACTAAATCTGACAGCTTCAGATCATGGTGTGCCATTCCCAAGGCAGAGTCATATGACGTTGAATCTTATTTTACAAGAATCGACTAATGTGCCTCCTAGATTCACTGATTCTTTCTACAGAGCAAATATAAGCGAAGATATTAGACCAGGTAGTTTTGTTACAAGACTGTCTGCAAAATCTTCAAGAGGCAATGCAAGTAAGTATCGCAAATGTACTTCAATAAACAACTGTATAAGATGGTATTTAAATGTAACATTTCTAATAAACTCTATGTTCTGTTTCAGGCAATCTAACTTACATGATACCAGCTGGAGTAGCTGATGACAAATTTGCAATCGATGAACGTCTGGGAACAATCACAGTCAAAACTAAAATCGACAGGGAAGAGCGAGATCAATATATATTCCCAGTTTACGTTACAGATTCTAGTACATTCCAATCCACAAGCAATTTTGATGTGGCAACAGTTACAATCAGTGTAATGGATGTGAATGACAACCCACCAAGTTTCAAAACAGGATCTTGTTATCCTTTAGCTGTACCAGAGAACAATGACCCAGAAGTAATTCATACTGTAGCAGCTACCGACAAAGATATTGGTGCAAATGGAGTTATTACTTACAGTATAACTTCTGGTAATAATGGAAATAAGTTCTCTATAGATTCTACTACAGGAAGATTGACTGCCAGAACTTTGGATCGTGAAACGCAGTCGAAGTATCATTTGACTATAACAGCATTTGATCATGGGTCGCCTCTAGCTTTGCAAGGAGCTTGTAATATAACTATTATAGTTGAAGATCAGAATGACAATGATCCAGTTTTTGATACTGGTCACTATTCTGCTGCGATCCCAGAAGATGCAATGATTGATACTTCTGTTATCAAAGTAAGAGCGACTGATGCTGATCTAGGTTTCAATAAAAGAATTGTATATTCATTGGCCAATGAGAGTCAAGGACTGTTCAGGATTGATAATAAGACTGGAATCATATTTACTACTGGGTAAGTGGCAAATACATATCAGATACATATAAAGCCTCATAATTTTGTATTTAATATAACCTGAATAAAACAATCAATAATTTTCTATGTATTTCTGTTACAGAACGTTTGATAGAGAAAAGACAAGTGTCTACCATTTTGAAGCAGTTGCTACCGATGAGGGGCGGTACATTACTAGATCTCAAAGAGTTTCTGTCGAAGTTACCATCAATGATGTGAACGACAACAAACCAATTTTCACAAAATATCCCTTCAAAGAACAAGTAGCAACACTTAGTCCACCAGGTCAAAGCTTGCTAAGGGTTTCAGCAAATGATAACGATATCGGAACTAACGCTGAAATTATATACGAGCTCCTAGATACATCCAATCACAAGTTCCGTATCAACCCTACAACTGGCGTACTAACTGCCACACAAAGTTTGGCAAGCGAAAATGGAAAATTAATTCACTTGAAAGTAATGGCGAAAGACAAAGGCAACCCTCCTCAAAGTTCCATAGGACTGATAGAAATACGAGTCGGTGACTTCTCAGATCAAACGCCAACACTAAACTTCCAAAATGCAACGTATAATGTAACTATCGAAGAAAATATGTCGTACGGAAAGGACGTGCTCCAAGTGACCGCAGTCCGGAGCGACGGGCGGCGACAGAGAATAATTTATGAAATCGGCAACGGCAACGATCAGTACGCTTTCGAAATAGACTCTAACTCCGGTGTAATAAGGGTGAATAACTCCGCCAATCTCGACTATGAGTCGTACCCGGGCCCGCGCCGCCAGCTCGTTGTAGTCGCGCGCACAGAAGGCTCGCCGGTCCTATACGGCTACTGCGACGTTATAATAAATCTGATCGATCAGAACGACCACGCTCCCAGGTTTACGCAACAACAGTACATCGCGAATGTCCTTGAAGGGAACACTAAGGGCGAATTCGTCGTGCAACTCGCAGCTAAGGATGGAGACCGCGGTGTGAACGCGCGCATATTATACCACATTGTTGACGGAAATCATGACAACGCGTTCATTATTGAACCTGCTTTCTCCGGATCGGTGAAGACGAACATTGTGCTCGATCGAGAGATAAGAGAGACTTACAAATTGACGGTTATAGCCACGGATGAGGGCGATCCACAGATGACTGGAACGGCCACGCTGAGGATCAACGTCGTGGATGTGAATGACAATCAGCCGACATTCCCACCGCCAAACGTCATCTCAGTATCGGAAGGTAGGTTTTTACTCGTTTACTCCGTATTCGCATTCGGGTTTTAAATTGCCGTTGGTCGGCCTATCGACTTTTCGAAATAAATTGGTAGAACAAAAAGCGTACCACGGAGAGGGAGGCATTTTACATAATTTGTATTCTCGACTCGGTAACATTGCGACTTTTCGATTCCGACGCCGAGATTAAATAAAAGGGACTCCTTTAGGATCAATATTTATTGGATGGTATTACATTTTTTCCGAGTGCATGTTTTAGCGGTTCACCGACGGTCCGCGGCGTCCGCGTCGCTTTTTATTCGTTTTTTATATCATTGTAAGTCGACAGAGGTTTTGTTTTAGAGAATTTTTATTTTGGCGGATCGTTAAAACGGCAGTCAAACGAGACCCGTCAGTATATTTTGTTTCTTTTTTTAGGAACGGAAGTTGGGACAGTGCTCACATCTGTTACTGCGAACGACGTTGATACATATCCGGCTCTGAAATACTCGATAATGCAAGGGGACAACAGTTTTTCTATAGATCGATATAGTGGGAAGATTGTGTTAAACAGACCTCTTGACTTCGAAACGAAGAAGATGTACAAAGTGAACGTGACGGCATCAGACAGCGAGCATGTCGCCAAGACCACTTTGACGATCAAAATCACAGATGTCAATGACAACTCTCCGATATTTGATGATATTTCATACAACAGGATTCTGCCCGGTAAGATATACTCTCTCTTAGTCAACATTTTATTTGTAAACATTTTATTGTATTGTAAACATTTTATTCATAACAAACAGAAAGTGCTACTACTAGTATAACACAGTATATTCATAATGGTTTTCTTCTTATTATGCGTAATAACTCAAATATGGCAGTAATAACAATTGTAACTAAGACATAAACATACTAATCAAAACATTTCTCAATTCCAGAAGGCACAGATACACTCGAAATCGGCTCCGTCAGTGCAAAAGACCGCGACGACGGGGACAATGGGAAGATCGCGTATTCAATACTCCGTCCAACTAAAGGGTACTACATCGACGCGGTATCTGGGGCCATCTTTGTGAACTACAGCGCTTTGCCCGCTAATCAGAGGGACACGCAACTGGCTGTGGTCGCTACTGATCATGGGAAACCTAATAGAAGTGCGGTAGCGTCTGTGAGAATCAGCACCGGAGCGTCTTCTGAAATTAAGCCGTTTATTGGGCAGGATACTTACAGGTAATTATAGTTTTATAGATCGTACATAACAACGTAAAATTTTATACAAATAATTATGTAAAGTTCTTGTAGACGAATCTAATCAAGCCCTTTACAGGAAAATGTCCAAATTACTGAGATAATACCTATGATATCACATTATTTGTTTTACAAAACGCCAACTTCTAAATTTACTATTTCCGCGGTTATAGCTAATTGAATTGTATCATCTCAGCGAAAGCAATATTGATAACGCGTTTTCTTTTCTTTTTCCAGGATCACTGTGAACGAAGATACCGAGAAAGGTTCATCTCTTCTTCAAATAGGTGGAATCAACGACGTACTCAAGAAATACAACTTGGACATTCACATCATATCAGGCAACGAAGGAAACTCGTTTGACGTCACACTCGAAGGGGCACTCATTTTACTGAACAAATTAGATCGAGAAACTCAAGATTCATACGTCCTTGGCTTAGCAGCTGTTGAACAAGGAAAGTTACTCACACACAGTCAAAACAAAACTTCTATTACCGTTTACATCACGGTAGCAGACGCTAATGATAACTCTCCTATATTTTCGACCAATGATTTCGAACTGACTATCAGCGAAGATGTGAAAATTGGCTACACACTTACTCAATTAGCTGCAACTGATGCCGATTTGTATGGAACTCCTAATGCCGCTATCACTTATAATATTACTTCTGGAGACGATGCAAAATTGTTCTATATTCACCCAACTACTGGTATTCTAACTGTAAACAAAAGCCTAGATTACGATACCGGTAATACCGAATATAAACTAGTTGTGGTCGCTTGTGATCAAGGAGTACCTTCACTATGCAATGCAGTGTACATCAGCGTCGGTATACTTGATGAGAACGACAACGCTCCCACGTTCCCTGTCAACGAATACTTCGAAACTATCGGAGAGAATGAAAGAGTAGGCACTTCGATATTCACAGCCAGAGCAACTGATTTGGACAAAGGACGATACGGCAAACTAAATTACTCTATAGTACCATCAGCGAATAACTACAATAGAAACGATGATTCCTATAAAATGTTCCTCATCGATTCATCATCTGGTTTAGTGAATTCAAATGCTGTATTTGACTATGAAGTGAAAAACAAATATGAATTTTCGATCAAAGCTTCCGATTTGGGTGGAAGAAGCTCAACAGTTAAAGTAAGAATTGATATTGAAAGCCGTGATGAGTTCTACCCTCAGTTCACACAGAAGACATACAAATTCCGCGTGCCTAAATCTGGGTCTATACCGGCTGGGTATGTTGTGGGACAAGCAACAGCTACGGACAGAGACAAAGGAATCGATGGCAGAATAGTCTATCAGCTATCCACTTCGCATTCTTACTTCAAGATAAACAGAACTACTGGCGTTATAATATTGAAGAAGAAAGTCGATTCTGTACAGAATCTTTTCGGCTCCGATAAATCTATAAGCTTGGTCGTCACAGCCAGTTCTGGAATGCAAGGATCACTAACGAATAAGACTGCTGTAGAAATTGGCATGAATGATGTAGCATTGGCATCGGATGCAAACCAAATCAATGATGCGTCAGCTGTCGCTAGTGGAGGCTTATCTGACTGGGCATTAGGTTTGCTAATCGTTTTTATATTCATTATCATCATATTTGCAGCAGCATTCCTATTCTTACATATGAAAAATAAGAGACACAAGAAAGTCAACAAACCTGGATTAAGTTCCGAAGGCGTTGGCGCTACTAATAGTTATGTAGATCCAAGTGCTTTTGATACGATTCCTATAAGAAATACTGGAGCTGTGAATCCTGGGAATCAATTTGCTCCGCCTAAGTACGATGAAATACCGCCATATGGACCTCATACAGCCAGTTCTAACTCCGGAGCAGCAACAACCTCGGAACTGTCTGGGTCTGACCAATCGGGATCCAGTGGGCGAGGGTCTGCTGAAGACGGAGAAGATGGAGAGGATGAGGAAATCAGAATGATTAATGAAGGTCCTTTGCAAAGAGAATCTGGTATACATAGAGGTCCCGATGATGACAATCTTTCTGATGTATCTGTACACAATACTCAAGAATACCTTGCAAGATTAGGTATTGTGGATACTGGCACTGGAGGTGGTGCTTCTACGTCTTCGAGAAGATGTTCAGAAAATGTAGGAAATAAAGACACTATGTTACATCACGCACCTATAGATTCTATGCACATGTTTGACGAAGATGGAGCGCATGAGAATGATATAACTAATTTAATTTACGCCAAATTGAATGAAGTTACTGGCAGTGAAAGAGCAAGTAGCGCTGATGAAGCGAGTGCGGCTGTCGACAGAGCTATGGCTTTAGGAGCTTTCTCGAGTACTCCAGGAGATAATACCGCTGTTCCAACGGCTGGACCTTCAATGACTGGTAGTCTCAGCTCTATTGTACATTCAGAAGAAGAATTAACAGGTAGCTACAACTGGGATTACTTACTCGACTGGGGCCCGCAATACCAACCCTTAGCTCACGTATTCTCAGAAATAGCCCGTTTAAAAGACGATGCAGTATCTCTACAAAGTGGTAACAGTGGAGCTTCGAGTGCAAAGAGTAAAGGGACGTCAATATCTGGAGGGAAGAGCGTGCCACCGCCTTTGTTGACTACTGTAGCTCCTAGAAGTTGTCCGGCACCGTCATTGTCATGTAGACAACCTCAGTTGTTATTACCGAGGTCGCCGATCAGTCACGATGTTCCTGGCGGATTCTCTGCCGCAGCAGCCATGTCGCCTTCGTTCTCGCCTTCTTTATCACCATTAGCTACTAGATCACCATCTATGTCTCCATTGGTAGGCCCCGGCTTACCCCCAGCACCAGCCAATAGGAAACCACCACATTCCACAATGAGGATATGAAATTTTTGTAATCGTAGTATATTCAATACTGTATATATGAACGACTGTTTTGCCTATAGTGTAGTTAGTAATATTTATTCGGCCGATTTGATCGGCTTAACTCATTTTGCGCATATTACTATTTAAAAACTCGACAGATATGCTCAAAGTGATAATTAAGCGCTTATTACCGATTTTTGCGGTAAATGTATATAAATAAAAAAATCGGGTGTACTCTTAAGTGTAAATACTTACTTACTCATTGTAAAAAATATATAAAGACTGCCATTTTTTTATTTTTAGCAAAAATACAGCTTTACATTAAGCTATAAGTATTATTTTTAGGAACTGCGATTAGTAGTGATGTCTCAAATTGATTGTAGTAGAGTTTTTAAATTAAAATGTACTTTGACTACTACACCGATGTATGTAATTCTTCACTATGTAAAATTCAATTGCAAATATAATGTAATGTTAGTTGTCAGTGAATTGAACGTTGAAGTTTCGTTTCTCTGTGATTTGAAGGAATGCCTAAAAATAGTTTCGTGTTTTTGTTACTACTTTAGTTTAATTCTTAATTGACTATTACTGAACTATTACAGACGAATATTTTGCCATCTATACAGTTACTCTCTTCGTGATATTATAAACATTGTAAATATCAGAAAACCGTCTTCCTATTTTACAGTTAAATATAATGACAATAATTGTTAACTATAAGATAAATTCCTCATACAATTTTATCTTATTGGCCCATTATATCAAAATTATTTTTGCTATTATCCCCAAAATCATGTTTCGTATACGTCAAAGTAAGTGGTAACAAAAACTCCAAATTAAACTAGTATATAAATTCTTGTACATATCTAGTATGTAACTACATGTTAATATTTAGTTATAGACTCCACCGACTGTATGAATATTGTTTAGGTGGAAATAAAAATGAAATTTAAAAAACATTTTAGTTTTTCTTGAAATACCCATATACCCTTACACTTGAAACACTCACAAACAAGAACAAACAACATAAAAATATTCTGAAAATAAAAACGTTAGTATAAAGAAACTGAAAGTACCTACTTACAGACCAATTTTGCGAATGGGTACAATCGTAAACAAATGCGATAGATGCAATAGATTAACAATAATTATTCAAAGTCGCAAAAAGATATGATCGGAGCTTTTGTAGTTTTCGTATAGGTGGTGATCTTAAGTTAATTTTAACACATTGTTCTTCCACTGCTGGACAAGAGTCTCCCCTAAACGAGGCAGGGGTTAGGCCTTGAGTCCACCACGCTGGACAGGTGCCGTTTGGAGATTTTGCATTCCTTCAAAAACTTTTACGCATGCAAGGTTGCATTACAATATTTTCCTTCACCGTTAGGAGTGATAATTACGTTTAAAGCTTTAAGATTGATAGTCCAGGTATTCTAAATCTAAAATCACCAGACGATGAATTATTGAAAGATACGTTTTATTGATTATTTCACAAAGAAATAATAATTATATACCAACTAAATAATAAGTTGATAAGTGATTTTGAAAAATCTTTGAATGGACCACAAATAGAATACACGATATTATTATTGTAATAATATACCAGAAAAGTGATATTAAGACAAACCGAAATATATAAATCGAATAGCAAATTTTTGTAGTATTTTTACAAAATCACTTATTTTTCAGCAATAATTACAAATACAACAAAATGATAAATTAAATATTATTATCACAGTTGGAGCTAAACTACTAATAATAATATTATTGATTACTTACTATAGTAATCGAGATATGAAGGAAAATTGTATAGCTTACCTATGGCTTAGAATATTATATTAGTGGCGGATCTACTTGAAACACTTTTTAGGTACTAGCGGTTATAATAATAATGGGATTGGTATAAATATAATTATGAAACAGTAAAGTTTATAATATAGTATAATAATAATACGGTAATATTGATATACAACTGATTTAAGTAGTACGCGGATATAATTATCAAAAGAATTATTTAGAATTGATTATGTTAATGTAATTTATATTTAATAATATTATGACTATTTTAAAATTGTGTGTTAAAAAGGTAACCAACCAACTACAAATAAGATTACTTTAATAATGTCTTCAATAGGTGGTACTTACGTTTTTCAAAAAAGTGATAAGTACTATAACATAATATATTTATCAAAATTGTGGTTCTCAATCCCATTATTACCCAAACCGCAATTACAATAGCAATTCTACGTTATAAAACTTTATTAATATTTGCGAATCCACATTAAATAATATTATTTAAGTATAATTTCATTCGATATAAAATGAACACGTAAAGTGTACTTATAATGCAATAAATTCTCAAAATTATTATATTTTTGAAAATATTATTACAGAAAACGTATTATTAAATAGTATTATTAATATATTATTTAATGTGAACCCGCAATAAAATAAATACAAAGTGATAATACAGGATAAGAAAATTATATAAAATATATAATATAATAATTATTATATTAGGAATATTATAGTTAGGTGTTATAATACTTTAGACCAATGTTGTTTTGGTATAATCGTCAAAATGGTGTTCAGTCGATATAATAGTGGCCAAGGATATAGGGCTTACGATTAATAACCAATATTATTGAAAAATACTTGCTCAATTTCAAATAATACATACATAACATTACGCCTGTTATACCCGATGGTTTAGGCAGAGGTGTATAAAATACACCTATGTTTTGGTGTTTATAATGTTAGACCCGTGTAATGTATTCGACTGTCTCCGTGGCGCAGTGGTTTAGGCCACCACGCCGCTACCATTGCGTCGGGAGGTTGTGGGTTCAATTCCCACACGGGACAATTATTTGTGCGATCCACAAATAATTGTTTCAGGTCTGGTTGTACTTTGTGTCCATTATTTGCATGTTTGTAAAAGTCCCCGCGACACAAGAGCAATTCTAAGTGCGGGAGTTGTCTTTAAAAAAAAAAATGGCTACTACACATAAGCCGCGCCGTGCTATCAATACCCAGCGTTATCGCTCGAAGGTTAGGAACAAATGACTCTGCAAGAAGCGTGCCGTAAGCCGGCACACCCGCTGGACCTGCTCGGCACTATGTGTAGGAGCCCTAATAGAAGGTAGGTGTTCCCTTATATACATACCGAGTACGTTACCAGAATCCGTATTACAACAGAGATATTTTTAAATAATAATATTATAATAAATCCATTACAATTTATTATAAAACTTAGATAAACTTGATAATAATATGTGAGGTTAGGTAGATAGTAGGTTTTTTAGAAATAACTTTAAAAATAAGCAAGTTATTTCTCTGTAAGAACTATTTCAAGCCCTTTTTATCTTGTATTCAAATCTGAGCAATTATTTTCCAAACATTTTACATTTATTAGTAGATTGGTACACCAGTATTAGATTGTACAACTCGATATTTTGTCTCATCAATTCATTGCAATAACTTTTCACACACAACTCTTAGAAAGACAGGTATTAAACACCAGAGTATAACCAATACTAATAATAATTTAGAAAATGCTAGTAATGTTGTGGAAATCACATATTTGATTATTTCATTTTTGATGAGACAGTCATATTTTTCGATCTTATATTATTGTCATTTTTAATCAAGTTTTTTGCAGTCGAAAACTGGTATATCCAATCTTACGATTAGTTCTAATAATTGTGTATTAAAAGTATCTAATAAATCCTAATAATACTCCACATCAATTATAACATTAGATTACTAGTGTATGTATGTATGTCTATCCGAAACTCCAAAACCGCTAAACCAATTCCTATGCGTTAAACCAAAAGGTAAGGCCATCTCCGGTTGACCCTGTCCTTCTACGTACTTACGAACTACTTAATATACGGTTAAAATAATGCTATGATAAGGTATGCACCTAAAACAGCAAAAAACAACAGGCCATCTATTTGCAGCAAACAGTTCGCCGATGCTTACAATAAGTGGCAAATTTTCAGCTGAATGGCTATCCATTTTTGAATATATTAAGAAGTAGGTAGAACATTATTATGATATATTTAAGTCAGCCATATGCTGTTAGTTAGCTAGCAAACAGATTGCCCACCGCAAACGCTGTGTAAACCGTCTATTCAGCGAAATCTATGTAACAATTCGGCGTAGTGTATCTACGTATTATATGTAAAGTGCGACGCGGTACAAATCGGCAAGTGTAGACTACTTTAGTCGCACTAGTGTTGATTGCATGTGTGTTTGTGTTAGGCGTTCATATTAGGCAGATGGTTTGTGGCTGACTTTCTTATCATATTTTATTATCGTCTTTAAGTAGCCATTTATGGATGTTGTTAAATCATGACTCTATGTGGTACAATGTTTAACTTCTTTTAATTGCTGTAAGAAATATCAAAGATTAAATAAAATTCATCAACCATCGTTTAATCGAAATTGTCCCCTTGTCATATAAAAAGGCCAGTCAGTTTTATTTATTACGAAAATCAGGAGGTCAATAAAAACTTGATAAAAGTTCCTTCCAATAAATATAATATTAAACATTGATTTATGAGACATAAATAAGTGCAGTTGAAATTAGTAGTTCTTTCTTTGATTAGGAAACCATTACTTAGTTATGGTCAGCAGTAGTTTCTTTCACATTTAGAATACCTCAGCCAGCTACTTACAGTCAGTCACAAACTCTTAGCCTAATACACTTCTCTCCTTCTAGATTTCGCTAAACAAACTCTGCAATCGGCTGCATAACTAAATCCGTTTGATAGAATCAATATGGTTGGTGTGATTGTTGTGTAAATGCATGTCAATGATCACCTCGTCTGATCCGATAGACTTTTTACTTGGAGTCACGATGCCGATGTCCACGTCCGTGTTTGGGGTTAAGCCGTTTATGGGGTCCTGGAAGAGTGGAGTAATATTTTGTGAAATTATATTTTGAGGGCTAGTGTCATAATTATATTATAAGATAGGAAGGATTCACTTTGTAAAATGGACAACATACATTTTAGATCTGCATAAAAAAATAATAAGCTTGATCTAGGATATCCTGTTCTTAACGGATTACAACATAGATAGTCCAGTTTCAGATTGAGTGGGCACAATAAGCAAATGCTTTTTATAATATTTATTTTTAAAATCTGTGTTTGCCCAGTTGCTAGACCAGCCAAGTGCAGGTTTGAGACTTTGCGTGCCCTCAAGAAATTTGGTGTGAAAAGATATATACCAAGAAGATGGATTGAAGTCCCAACAAAGATTTGATAGCCACGTGTTAGTCAATTGCGTTTTGGGACGTTGCTTTTATTAACCCGTAGGAGCTCTTTATAATTTTCAATGAAAGAGGAAAAAGCGGGCAATAAAGATATCTTCTTGTAAAACTTCGATAACGAGAACACCGTATCGGTCAAGAACTGACGAAACTATATTCTAAAACAAATCTTGTAATACACATGTAATTTAGTACATAAATACCTGTGTAAGTGCATCACAAGCCATGAGTTCGTTCTTAGACATGTGCTCGACCACAGCCGCGGCGTAGCAGTCACCCAACATGTTGTTGGTAGTACGAATACGGTCACTGGAACATATGATACATTGAGAAAAAAAATGACAAACGTTTTCCCACACCGAGCTTGGCTAAGTCTTGAATCCAGCGCACTGGTCAAGTAATTTTGAGGTTTTCATAAATAGTTCAAACAATTTATACGATGAGCAAGGCAGTACAGTACAGTACTTACACAAGCCAGTCAACAGCGAAGAGCAGTGAAACATCATGTGTAGGAGCATCGACGGCTGCTAACACTACCAGTAGTAACACCATAGCAGCCGATGGTACTGACGCCGACGATACCGATGCTGCTGTTGATGTTAGACTGGAAACATACAAATAAAATGGTTAATTTCAATTTAAAAATTAAACATATTAAAACACATTTTCTATAAAAATTTAACAGGTGTTTCAAGTGTTCTAATGGTGCCTAATACATTTTTGTAAGCATTTAAACTCCTCGTGCAGAATGTGCTCAAAGAATTTTAGGAAACTAAAGGTATATTTGACTGTAATGCTTTTATTTCAGAAGTTTGCCAAAGATATAAACGACTTCATAAATCAGATAGTTATAAATGACTTGCGTTATTATAAAAAACATAATGACCGTTTCAAGGAATGAATCGTTGTCTCAAGATAATGAAGACTCCTAGTCTAAATGCGAGAGTTTTTAGTTTTGTTTTTTTTAGCTCCTCGTTACTAAAGTTCTTTCATTATTAATCTAAGCATATTACAAGTGGCATAAAATGACCACAAAAAACACTAGGTAATACTCACAATATAGTAGCAAGTTGAGCAAAGCCAAGATGCAAGTTGTTCATCTGACAGACGAACACGCTCGCCACAGCTAGGAACAGCGCGGTGCCGTCCATGTTGATGTTGCAGCCGATGGGCAGCACGAACCGAGTGATGCGAGGGTCTATCTGTAGTGGACCTTCCATTGCTCTGAATGTTACTGGGAGGGCTGCTGCACTGGAGAAGAGAAACGATTACCCATTAGTATTAAGTAGAAATAAACAAATATTTGCTTAGAACATGCAAGTGGTAGTAAAAGTAGCCTAATAGGCACGGTATCAGACCCACATTAAACAACGTTGATAAATCTTTTTCTAGGTTGTTAAACCTCAAAGCCTGGCGTGGTATTCAACGTTTTTTATGAAAATGTTAGCTAGCGGATATGTGACTTTAAGGTAAATTTTGTAAACATAATTCAGGTCCAAATCGTGCTATCAAGCAAGACAAAAGTGGGCTTCCAGGGTCAAAATCATTTCTGTTCATTATCACTTACTAAATTAATAGAGAAGAAGCTACTCTGCGTAAATTAAACTAATCAATTGACAACGAGCAACATCGGGACCGACTATCAAAACAAAAATTCCACCCAAATCAGAACTCTTCGGGTAGGTATATAAAATTACTCATTCACTATATAAATCTTTACTAAATAGGTATTGGTGTGTAACTTCTTCTTCTTATCGTATGGTTAGTGGTCAACCTAGTGTCAAAGTTGTTCAAGCCGCCCGAAGGCCTTTGACATGGCTTAACGACTGTTATCTTAATCGACAACAACCGGGACCGACTTTTTACGTGCCCTCTGAAGCACGGAGACGCCCAGTTTAAAATACCACTATGCGGTCACCCATCTACGGAATGACCGCGCCAAAGGTTGCTTCACCCACAGATCGTTTACCGACCGGTGAGCGCAACTGGCTATGGGTGTGTAACTTACGTGGAGGCAGTAGCAGACGCCGTAAGCATAGCATGCGATAGTCCCCAGTAGAACTTGTAAGGGTTCCGCCTCAAGAACAAGAAGTATATAAGTTGCATCACGATCAGCTGGTAGAAGAACACGCCCACTGCGACCGTTGCTATGAACCACGCTAGCTGGGACATTACTTGAGCTGAAATGGAGACAGGAGACTGATGAAAAACTTGGTTAAAATTATTGTTTAGTTTCGTACCGATCTTGGTGTGATCCCTTTGTGCTTTATTCCGCTAATATTAAAGTATGAAATTAAATATGTCAAAAATATTTTAAAGTACTGCGTCTGCTAAGCAACCATGTTGTAATAAAAGTCCACTTGGTGCATAAGAATTGAACGCTAGTTACATTTCCACGTGGCAAGTCACATACTGTTGAGTCAAATTTGTTTTGGTGATTTTATGAAACCTACTCACAAAATGAAAACAAATGTCCATGTACTATGAAGAGTAAAAAAAATACTGTTTTATCAGTCATGGCTTAGGTACTTGTTTGATTATAGCATTTAGAACGGCTTATTATATTATTAATACAAGAATTGTTAGCTACCAATCTAAATAGACTAAATTTGCCACAAATATCTCCGATAT
Source organism: Anticarsia gemmatalis (assembly GCF_050436995.1). Taxonomy (NCBI): domain Eukaryota; kingdom Metazoa; phylum Arthropoda; class Insecta; order Lepidoptera; family Erebidae; genus Anticarsia; species Anticarsia gemmatalis. Next base: position 2,044,901 of record NC_134753.1, on the reverse strand, counting down.
AGAAATTCTCCTTAGTATTTAGAAACTATAAAGCTTTTCTACGACAAATTGTTGACACAAGCAAAAATAATACTGTTTTCTTTAACGTTTGGTGATTACGACCTTCCTACACAAAATGGAAAACTCACTTCTTTACTTCTATAGCATCCATTTAACGTAGCGTTTAAACGAAATCAATCAAACATGCCATAATTAAACTGAGACCTCTCTCAGACCCTCAATCAACGCGTATTGTTTCAATTACTGCAATCAATTGGCAAGAAGATTAACAAACACATCTTAAACACCGCGGTCACGGGACTCACAATGTCGTATCATGTGAGTATCAATTAAATTATATTAGTATTTTTGATAAGCACTTTAAACTAGTAAGGCAAGGTCATTGAATAGATAGATGAACGAATAATGCCTGGTTTCTGAGTACATTTAGCGGTGGCATATCTATTCAATTTTTTTTTGTTGTTAACCCGTCCTGTCCCACTGCTGGGCAAAGGCCTCCCCCATTTTCTTCTCTATGTCCTCTATGCCCTGCTATTCGTGTCAAATGAATATAAAAGGCGTCTAGATCGTCACGCCAGCGCTTCTTGGGTCTATCTATTCAATAGCATTTTTTTTTTCATTAATTAGAACGCTAGAACTAGAAACGGGGTGTTACAGGAATTGAGAATATTCAATTTATTTCTGGTAAATTGGTCCAAATTTGCGAAAAGTATTCGGAGGATATGGCTCTAAGGCTCCTGGGTATTAGCAATAAAGACAATTGTCGTTAAGGGTGAGAATTAAACGAGCTTACCATATAAATAGAAAGAAATAAAGTAGTTTGAATAGAAGTGATGTGATTCTGTTGTTTAATATCGCAGCTTGTTTTATTTTCCGATAAGATAAATCGATTTACCACTTGTCTATAGATTAGCTATTCATCAAGTGATATAAAATTATAGAGAGCGATATGAAAATGACACTATAATAATATTGTTCAATGATATTTGGCATTCAAAATGGCCTATTAAACCCCTGTTATCGACTTCAAAACCCGAAGTAAATGTAAATTTCGAAATGTATTTTTAGATTCGAAGCAAAGTTAGACGCATATTGAAAATTTGCTGGTTTAAATGACATACTATATTTTGAAACCCGAATTAATTGTAATTTTAGAAATATTTTTTTAGATACAAGAAGCAAAGTTAGAAGCATATCGAGAATTCGCAGATTTAAATAACATATTTATTACCCATTAAAAAACAAAATTTAAAGAAATATAATTTGAATGAATTCTCACCAACATCATTGACTCCCAATATCTTGCCAGCGATAACACTGCTGACTCCCACAGGCGTGAACCACATGACCCCTGTCACCATCTTCATGATGACCTCGAAGATGGCCTGGAAGAAGTCTATCACCACCTGGCCTTTAGGTCCTAGGGTGCCGAGAAGACTGCCAAACACGAGGCAGAAGAATACCAGGCCTAAGGTGTTGGTGCCAGATCTGAAAGAAGCAATAAAATAATTTTATTAATATTCAACGACATACACATCTGTAGACGCCTAAAGCATGTATACATAAAAACATACATAAAATCCCGCGCTCCTCCCATAAGGGTAGGCCGAGACCAGAGAACGCCACTCTTGGTACGATCCTTACAAACTATCTAAAGTAATATTGAAATGCATTAAACTGATGTCACTAGAAGATAATTTTTCAAGTTGTAGTTGGTCTAGCACAATTAGGGATAGCCTTTATGTCAAAACAAAAATGTTAAAACTAATCGAATAGAAAAAAATGCATCTGGATATGTTGATTGGACAGTTTGTTAAAAATATCAAATAATAAATCTAAAAATCTCCAAATCTTAATTTGTTCTTGAGCAAGCTTCGCATTTAAGTGTCATCGACGGCAAGTTGGTTCTAACTTTGGGTTCAGTATTTATTCAACAGTGTTTTTTCTATATGAGTTTAAGCGCTATTAAATAAATAAACTACCGCTGAATGTACTCAGAAACCGGGGGTAAGAGAACCTAAGTAGTAGCTAGAAGTTTAAAAAGCATGTCTAGCTGAGGGTTATAACTCTACCTATCACTTTAAGTCAAGAGACGCTATGATGTGAAAGAAAATCTCGATCCTATTATATCCACTGACGTAACTTCTATAATCATATTAGATACAAACACATACAGTAAACGTTGCCTTTTCATTACCAAGTAATTACTTTGATGGTGTATCATCAACTAAAAGCCATAAGAAGTTGTGTACTTGACAAATAGCCATTGAGTGTATTAGGTTTTCGGTGAAAAGCATGGAATGTTTTTAGCTATAGAACCTTTTCAAAGATACAAACTAAAAATTTGCCTTCAAAGAAATTAAAGTTTTGTTATCAAATATTTCAGAAGTATTAACTACCTTCTCAATTGGAGAAGTAAGTATAACTAAGTACCTAATTCTGGCGGCTACTTCCACAAAATCACGATGAAGTTTCTTTATTAAATTGTCTCATTAATTTTTGCGTTAACAATCAACAATAAATCTATCAATCATTCTCAAGTCTTTGTCTACCCGTATGGGAAGAAAGCGTAATTTTATCTATGTATGTATGTGTATCAATCGACAGTAAGGCCCAAATTTTTATTCTATGTGTTAGATATGTTTAAGATTCAGAAAACGGTATTTTCTATTGATGCAAGACTTTCATGTCAAATCAACACAATACTCGTAATCTTGCTGTAAAGGAAATAGAATATTAACAACGCCTATACTTAGAATGCTAACATTCGTATAATCAGTACAATATACTGTACTGTAAGCATATTATAGTATCTCTGCCATATCAACACATTCAGTGCTGACGCAATAGGTTAGATGGAAATGCTGATTACGGTGTTTCAGTGCAATCGTAGGTATGACTGTGGTTTGTGTTATATTAGTGCAGCATTTTGACTAGAATATAAAACTAGCTAGCTTTTGACCTTCTCTTCGTCTAAATGGAAATATTTTACAAAAAAAGTATCATGCTATCTAGTCCAGGCTACCCCTACCGACTAGACTTCATCAAAATCTTTTGCTTAAAAGATTCAGACATACAAGTTGATAAACGTTCTCGTTTGTAATTTGAAGAGGAAAAAGGAAACATGGGAATAGTTTTGTTCCTATTTTCTAGTTATTAAAGCTTGTGCCTATGCTTTAACAGTTTAAAATTATAAAAAAAGTAATGAAATTTAACATATTATTCGCAGGCAAGTCAATATTTAACCAATACAATTGTTGGATTGTATATCTATGAGTAATTAATACATGGTTAAGACAGCGCAGGATCTTATAAAACAGTTTACCTACATAAAGGCCTACTCAATAGTAAGTACAAGTTAGCTAAATAGACAGAAACCATACCAAACAAACGAGGTCCTTTGGTTTCAAGCCGATATGTAACATTACAGACTTTAAAATGAGTACATTAAACATTCAGTGCGGTCAGTCGGTCCCATAATTGGCCACTTGACAAAGGACCGTTTCGATTTTCGTCATTAGACATTCTTTAATAAATTACAAGCTTTGAAACGGGTTGAAATGTTCTGTCAAGAACAATCTTTTGATTCTTTTGTAGAAATATAAAATAGTCTGTCAGTCAGGTCGCTTTAAACTTTGACTGCTGAAATAACTGATGTTTTGAGCTGGTATTTATAATGTCCCTTTTTTAATTATCGTTATGGAAGTCTGGAAACGTTTAAACAAAATATTCACTCGTGGTTTCATTCTATTAATTTGTATAAGGAGCCTGTGTCTTACTCTTTCAACCGACAATTTTGTAACAAAACTGTTTAAGTAATTTTACTTGGAAGAAAAATAAACCATGGTACCCAAAATTCTACTATCTACCTAATTAAAATTTACATTACTTTCCAAAGCTTTAGTAGGAGCGAAACTTATCTATTCAGTCTATTCATTATAGGTCTGCGTGATTTCAGTAGCTTAAGCTTTTTAAAAACTCAAGTTCACGATTGATCCTGAAAATTAATATAGTTTGTCTTCATGTTTAAAACACTTACCTATAAGCCACAACTCGTACCAAGGTAGGCATTGTGTCATTTTCAGAGACATTCCTGGCGAACATTGTCGGAGGTTCAGCGTAGACCGTGTGAGCTTGTTGGAATGCTGCCTGTACTATGTTGTCCGGGAATATGTTTCTGCAAAAAAAGAGAATATAAATATACTAAAAGATGTATTGCATGTCAGACGGAAATAAAATTAAAATACAATATCTTTTAGTGACTAGACGATATTATTATTTCAATTTAGTAATGAAATGAATACAGTTGTACTAATTTAATAAAAGTATACCACAGTTATTAACTTTTTGTTATAAATGCTTTACAAACAAATACAAAAAATACCTTCAACTTTATATCAAAAACCAAGCAACGGTTTAAGATTGTGAGGAAAAAGGATTTGCTAATTTTTATTTCAAGGAAAGAGCAAAAAGATATTTTTTAGACTGTGATTCTGATTATTAATAGAAATAACTTTAAGATTTGGGGAGATACCTAAGTTTTTATCTATCACAACCATAGTAATAAAACGGCTACTAATAGAAAACAAATCTTTAATATTATTGCCAAAATCAAGCTAAGGTATTCAATATATCTACAACTTTACAGCCCTTTCAGTTCGCAAGCTGTAACCTTCAAAATAGAATCGAACTGCTATAAAAGGAAAGTGGTTTAACAGAAATAGACGATGTTTTCATGTCAAAATAAATTACGAGTTTTTACGACCCTTTTGGGGAGAAACGAAGTAATCGGTGAACTACGCCGTCGGCTGATTGTGGTTGTAAAACACGGAAGAAATATTGATTTGAAGTGATTATGTAATATTAGAAGGCTTTTTAAGGTGCTGTAGGACAAGTTCAATTTAAGCGAAAGATATGTTATGGAAGTTCTTTGATCTTTGTCTTCTCCGGTGGTAAGGAGGCGTGATTTTATGTATGTATGATAAGGAAAGTATTATTTTAGTTGGCGGACTTGAGGAGGAACAAAAAACTGTTTTGAATCCGTCACACATGGTCTAATACCAAATTTAGCAGATCTTTTGCTATGGTTACCATTAATCTTTTAAGCAGAGCATGAGAAACACATGTATATTACAATATATGATCATTGATCATTAGTAATAGCATAGCTAGTTGCGCTCATTGGTCGATAAACGATCTGTGGGTTAAGCAAACCCTAGTGCGGTCATTCCATATAATGGGTGACCGCATAGTGGTATTTGAATTGGACGGCTTGAAAATCTTTGACACTAGGTTGATCACTAACCATACGATAAGAAGAAAAAGATTTGTGATAATCCTGACAATACAATATGAACCTATGTTTAACGATAGTTTAAAAAATTACCATTGTTTGCTTGGAAGGTGGTTGAAGGTGCTTTTGAATACCATATGAATCGCTACCATTAATCATTGCTAAGCTTAATACCTTTCGGCAGTTTAAACCACAAACCACAATCAAATAAGAGTGGGTAGTTTTGTTTAAGGCTTTTACTCGTGTCTGGATTTAACAACAACCTTGAATAAAGTAAATAGTTGTCGGGAATGTTCTAACCCCTAAGGATTACTCTGATAGATTGGTAACTTAAACGGGACTACGTAGAGATTATGGGATTGTATGATCTTTGTACAGGAATGAGATAATGATGGATTTTATGGTATTATTGTAAATGGACGCCATTTAGATCGCATTTAAGTGATAGCTGATATTATTTTGTCAAAATTTATATAACAGCTCTGTACATAATAATTAGGTTATGAATTCAATAAACCTTGTTAAAATGTATTACGAATTTGTGAACGAATTGTTTTGTTTGACCAAATGTAACCTCATTATTTTAAAGAAATCACAGAATTACTGAAACACGTGGTGGACAAACAAAATCGCTGCGAATAATTATATTTTAAAATAATAAGCTTATTTCATTTGCTTTGATATGAAGTAATTTTTAAATCGTTGCATTTCAGTTGCATCCGTATTCATTTTAACTTAATAAAGAAGTAGGGAACGAAAAACATACCTGCCAATATCCAGAATACTATCCAATATACTGTGATCCCTTCTCCCTTCAACAGTCGATCCATACTCCTCCCTCATCTCCGGCTGCCCGGGATGAATCAGCATAGCCAACAGAATCCCAAGGAATGCGTTAAACATGGACGTCAGGATAAAGTATAGTAATGTCCTCACTGCAATTTTTCCACTCATCTTTGCATTAAGACTCGCAGATCCAGCAATCAGACTGGCGATGATCAGGGGCAGAATCATAAGTTTCAGTAGCCTCATGAACAATTCTCCAGGATATGATATGATCATCAACGCATCTGGGCCTAAATGGTACGGTCGAAGTCCGAGACCTAGAAAAAAGGGAGAATTTAAGGAAGCCACGGGCACCTGTCATGAAAAACTGTTAATTTTTTTCGTCTATCCACAAATGCTAATATTGGGTCTAGGATTTTTTAGTGCATAATGGATTTTTCATTCATGCAAGTCATTCTCTCGTTTATTGTATTAAGAAAATGGAACAATTTCATTATTAAATTAGCTGCACAATTTGATTTATGAACTGTCTATTACAGAAATATATGTTCTCTTTTCTATAAATGTACTGAACATATAACTATCACATAAAACCCATGAATGCACCACGAAATAGGTCAAGTCCATAGAACGGTTCAGTGCACAGCTACATAACAAGAGAAAAGCACTTACCAACACCGATTCCCGTTAGCACTCCAACTAATGTCACGACCAGCATCACATTTTCGACGAGGAACTTCCTGAGACCAGTCGGTTCGACTGGTGCTGACCGGTCTTCCGTGGTCTTTGGCCCCCTGTCGCCGGGGCCCATCTTCGCAAACAAATATTCTGAAAAGCGTTCACTTTTCTCCATTACAGGCGAAATTGGACTTCACAGCCCAGATCCTGAGACCTGGTGATGGTCTAGCACTCCGTTTTACTGTCACTGATTTTACAAAAACTATTTTTTTAAATTCTTATCTACCGAACGCGAGCGAATACAGCTTAGTTTTTCATTTTGTACCGGTTATCTGATGCTATGAATTATTCATGTGACTTTATTTGTATGGAAATGTAACGTTTTATTCTTCAGTTATGATGTTCCATACATGTTTTTTGAGAGAATAATTCTTAGAGATACGCTTTCATTTGCTTTTGTTCCGCGATCAACTAACTCCGATGGTACACTAACCCACAGTATATCTTTCGTCCTCTACTATACGGCAACTGCACCGAACCCGACGTCGGACGCATCGAACGATAAAGCAACCATTGCTGTTCTAGTTCAGGCGACATTTTTGTTACGCTTACTAAAGCAGCGGTGTATATCGCATTCGTAAAGGAGTCGTGTCAACTCAAGTGACGCAAGAAGCCATGTTTACCGATGCGCGCGCACCCATCGATTGGTCTTCCATTCACTTAGTTATATTAAATATCTATAAATAGATTATTAAATTGCGGGCATTATAGTTTTGCTAAGGTATTATCTATGAACGATGGACACTTTAAGTAATTTTCCATAAAAATTATGCTCGCGTCACTAGGGGTTATTTTAAGAGGGTTAAAGGAGTTCCCTTTGTTCGAGGGGTGGGGACTTTCGATAGAAACAATGCCTCACATATAAAAGTTCGAATAAGTATTTGTTTACTTACAAACTTTGGTAAGTAAATAAACTAAGAATAACTTATTTCGAAACATATTATTTGTAAAAAAATATACTAAAAATACGGCTAAAATTTCATACACAAAATGATTTTCGTCTGAATATTTTTAGTAAAAAGTGAATTCAAAGTGCATATTGTTATAATTCTTTCACACTTCCTATTACGTAATACGCAAAAACGTAGCTATATTAACATGAGCTAGTTTGTACAATATTCCGTCTAGTCATCTAAAATCAAAACTGCATAACTACAGAGCTAAGATGGCGCGTGTAACGGATTAAATGTCCCACGTCATATTTCATACAGTGTCGTTGGTTCAATTCCTATACAAAATATTATAAGTCAGCTTATCTAAAGGCCAGTTTAACAGCTTATGGATTAGTGACGTAAAACTTTAACCTATTTATGGATAAAAATAACCGTCATAATTCCCCCTAAAAAGTTCAAAAGTACTTATTGCCCCGGCTAAATGTATGTATGTATTTCGTCTCTAGTTGCATTAAGCTTGAGACCAAATGAGTACAAAATGGCTGAAACGTCAAGCAAACTCTGGAAATAATTATGATCGTATTTAATAAATTGCCGTATAATGTATAATAATATTTTTTTTTAAATGTAGTCACAGCCTAATATACCCACTTTTGTGCAATAACACAAGTAACTGGGTCCGGTAACCAGTCGCATATAAAATATTGGTATTCAGTTGCATCCGGTGAGAACATAGTCAGCAAAAAGGCTAGACTGATGATGATGATTAGACTTTTGTCTTATGCATTATTTTTTGAGTATATTGAAGTTAGAAATAAGTTTTAGTAAGCTTATAATAATCTTCTGCCCAGAAACCTAACCATTCCTAAAAAGTACCAAAATTATTTCACCATGAAAATTTTAACTTCATTTCGGTCAATGACCTTTTCAAACCGATACCCAAATATAGGGCCTAATAAAAACTATTAAGAGTATTGCATCAACAAGTAGATAGTTAAGTAGTGTTGCAATTGACGGCGACGGCAATAATTGGACAATTGAGAACAATAATGCACGCAATAAAATAAGACAAGATTCCTTTGTGATCGATATTATAAATGTTTGTTAATAAAGAGGAATGCAATCTCAATTTTTCAGTTGAGAGTTCTTTCAGTGATCTTAAAAGTACGTTATAATATTATTTAAGACTCGTTCCACGCTCACTAGCCCCTGGTTTTTTGAACTTTGATACCAATACTGGCTACCCAATGTTTTTATTTTGTACTATGTTTTTTTTTCAGTTTTATGTAAGTTATGAAAATATAATTGGAATTAGAAGAATGATAAGTATGATTTTAGCATCTCAATTTATTTATAGTACAAAATAATTAGAGATCGTAGCAATTGGCGTTATCTGCTCTCTACCCACTTCTATAGAAAAGGCAGATTTCATGCTTACGTATATTATATTTAATTTTGTAAAAAATAAATAAAAAAACACGATAGTAAATTGCCTTAGCTCTGAAACGATTGTTTATACGTTTAATGACTAAAAGAACAGTAGTACTAACATTTCGCTGTTTCAAAAACGTAAGCTATGTTATTCAAGTTCAGCCTACGTTAACAGTAGGTACCTTAAACTACATCTATTTTACGGGAAGTTACTACCAGATCTGTGTATATCTAGGATGTTCTGTTTTCCCACCTACGACCATGCTATAAATAGCTTGTCAATTTCCCTTTGTTACTATTTCTGAATATAGGAATAGTTCAGGCCTAAGTATAGTCAGGTCGCGTTTGAATTTAATTATAATTCTATAATTAAATATTATTTTTGAGATCAATAAGGACTATTAACGAGTCTATTTATGATAAGCTTTAAATGTCTAACAAATTACCTTTGCCTAAAATAAATTCTTGGTCTTGTTAAGAAAACTATTGTTTCTACTAAAATGAATGCCATCAAAAACATTCTGTAAAAACCTCAAGTCTCGCCGTAAAAAGTTGTGAGATCTATATAATACCAAGTCGATTAATCTATTTAGTCTCTACTTAAAGGACCTTCTGTCTTAAGTTATAACGTATTTTATTATCATGCCAATTTAAAAAAAAATACCTTTAAAACAAATAGACCGACCTGGCCATCGCATGATTTGATGATTAGTATGTATCACACACACTACACAGCACGACAAGAAGTTAATGCTCCTGAAATGTTAATAATGGCGAATTTGTGTTTTCTTGCGATGACCAAGTCGATCTATTTGTTTTAACGGTATTTATTTTTAAATTGGCATGATAATAAAATACGTAATAACTTAAGACAGAAGGTCCTTTAAGTAGAGACTAAATAGATTAATCGACTTGGTATTATATAGATCTCACAACTTTTAACGGCGAGACTTGAGGTTTTTACAGAATGTTTTTGATGGCATCTCACTTCTTTTTGTAGAGCGAACATAAGTCCAATTTGTATGGAAAGACGTTTTTTTTTCATAATTCAACATATTTTCTTATGGGAATGTTGTTCAGTTTCATGGGCTGAACACCCTTACCTACCCTTTACCCCCTCCCGTTGTGCCTCATATAGTAGGAACCTATTTACACCTATTTATTTTTTTATTTTCTACAGTAATAATAATTCATTAACTGCAAATATAACCTTGTAATCTTATACATTTATATGGAATTACAAAGTTATTGTTGCAGTTAGTGTATTTAGAAAACTGGACCGAAATTAGAAAATATTAAATTTTTCCCATGATTAAGACACTAAACCCTATTTGTATTCTAAATTTTAAGCTTCTAAGTCTGCTAGAAGTACCTTAGACTTTTGATGATCGGTGAGTCAGTGAGTCAGTGAATCAGTGAGTGACAAAATTCAAAATTTTGACAAGTTGTCATTCTGAAACTACTGGTTCAAATTGACTGAAATTTTAAACATACCGTGTTTATACAATGACTGATTAGTTGCTGAAAATCCAGGCTTCTTGTTTTATCCACAACGAAATTATAGGGGTGTTAAAAATAGCCCGAATTGCTTCGAGAAAAGGATGTTACGGCCGTGCCGCTTTTTTTTGCTCGACTTGCGGGGGCACTTCCGTGCCCCCAGATACCACAATTCTTATTTTTTTTTTTTTTTTTTTTTATTTTGTACATATGAACATTACAATTATTGTTTATTTCAAGTAATTAGAAGTGTAATATTATTATTCTCTATAACTGTTCCAATTCTAATCTCTATCTAATTAATTCTAATCTAATCAATAGTAATTCCTTACTGTAAATATACTTATTATTAAAAGCACTATTATAAAAATAAGAATATTAGTTATCCGACCACTAAAATTTATAATTGAAGAGAAGATATTACTCACTGAAACTTTTTGATCGTGTCGTCATATTTCACGTCAGAATCTTCAGATTAACAACTAAATAAAAACGTGAATTTAAAAATACTTTTCACAGAAATTTTAATAAATCAGTTTTATTCTACTAACGTCCAGTTCATACGTTCAACTGCTGGGCAAACTGGGCAAAGAGTAAAATATATTTTTTGTTCTTAAAAACTGCAACCGTTGTTAATTGCATTATATCAAGATAGACTATCAGAAGGTTAAACCATGTGCAAATGATGACACATCATTTTTTTAGAACAATATTTGTGTTTGATAAAAAAATATTCCTTCAATATACATTTTAAAGTATGTTTGTCTGTCTGTCTCTTCGTAGCTGTGATGCTGCTGTTAAAATACTCAAATCATTTACATCTTATTATAGTTATATGTCTATCTTTATAGCTATTACATTACCAATTACCAAAAACAGAATTTTTGAAATTTTGCTCTGTAAGCCTTTAAATAACATACACATAAACATAAAATCGCGCTTCTTTACCATAAGCAGATTCCAAAATCGCTACTTGGGACGATCCTTAGGTACTTTACGTTTAACCATAAACAAAATTAATAAAATACTTACGAAGAAAGCAGCTCTTCATTATTATATAGAAATAACACTCAGAACAAGTCTCTTCAGATTCATATACAAACTAAACTGAACATAACTTGTACCAAATCAAACAACTGTATAAAATTAACAATGTTTGCGCGAGTGTTAACGGCATTGACGCATTTGTATAGAAGATTGTATTCATATTATTATGATAATGTAGAACGAAATTTTAAGGCTACTGAATTGTTATAATTATTCAATTGTCTATAGGAAACGTATTTTTCTGGGACACACCGATTCGATATTTTGAAATAGATCAGTAAAATACTGATAGTTAACTTTAAGAATATGGTAATGATTGGAGAAGATGCATGAATACTGCTACTACGTAAGTAGATATTCCAAAAAACGCTTCGAATTCCGTCAATTTGTTTAGGAGCTCCAAGTGGGAAAGACCGGAACAATAAAACACTGATAAAACTCCAACTTATAACACTCTTTTCACTTGTGTCGGTATTGAAAACCAACAATGTTATCTTAGTTGTGAATGCTACATGATAAAGAATATCACATACTGTTTTTGAAAATACAATATTTCAAATTTTCAATATGACTGAGTTTGCAGTAAACCTTTGAATGTCATTACCAAACCCGGAAAAAAATGAGTAAATACCTAGTAATTATACCCTCCGTACAAAACATGTTGATAGTCGAATGAAATGAAAAAAAATAGGTAAAAAACCCATACACTTACTGCAACTACCAAAACAGTCACACAACATGGATCCATACACACATTTTCACCAATCAAAATATACTGAACAAAAAATCACGGAAATGTTTTCTCACGAGACCATTATCGTTCCTCTCCAATCTCATTATGTAAAACCTCATTGTATTATATGAAAATACTGTATAAGACTAGTCTATAATTAAAAGCACGTGCCAAGATTTGATCGTGCCAATATTGAGATCGGTGTATGCCAGGTTGATACTCATTTACGGATCAATGATCCGATTTTTATCATCAATGTTAATGTTAAGTGAGGATGAATGAAATAAGTTGTAATTTAATGGTGTTTAGACACCTGCCTTATTCTAGACATAATGAGTACTCTGTAAGTTTCGGGAATGAGCTACAGAGAATAATTAATTATACATGTAACCCATGACTGGAGTTTCCAAATATGTAAACACGTTAAAAGATTTTTATCAATTCGATTTATGTAACAGTTCTAATTTAATTATTAAGGTGCAAAAAAGATTTGTAGAAGTCTAAGAACAGTTTAAATGGAACGAAAATACCCAGAAAAAATCGAGAAAATATTAAAAACAGAGACAAAGAACGTGACTTAACTAAGCCGGTTACGAAAATCAATATTAAATGGGTAAGAAAATAGGTTCTATTTAACGTTTGTTTCAAAACTTAGTCATTGATTTCTCATAAGAATTTTGCTAGGAAACCGACACTAATGTACAATGAACAACCATAGAAATTTTCTTATTATCACTCTTTCTACTAAAGCACGTACGAAGATAGATTTGAAATGGAAGTCTCAAGCCATCTTAAAATAAACCAAACGATTCAATCAAGAGCTGGTTAGAAAAAAAAGTTAGCCATGACAGTGTGAACTATTGGCAAACTGCTTCAGAATACTTCGCAATACATATGTAGAATAGACAAAGAGAAGAGGATAGCAACAAAGTAAGAGAGATAAAAGAATACAATGTAGGTAAAATGTTTATAAAAGGTGAAAGTGTTAATGAGAAGAATGCAAATGCTTTTTAAATTAGCAATTTGTTCTACAGAGTTCTATGTCAGATTGCCAAAGTGGGGTGTTTGAAACACCTGTCAAATTTTGTAAAAATATTGTCTTAACGTTGAATTATATTATGTAAGTATTGTGAAAAACTGTTTTAGCTTCTTCTTTCAAAATAAAATAAGTACTTTTTTTTTAATTTTTCATGGCATCGCAACGTTGTCAGATTTTCTATTATTTGATAATATGAGTATTAATTTTGACATTTAAATATTTCAATAATCGATCCTTAACCGTTAATGCCAATATGTCATCAATCCAAGCTAGAGTCACATAGCAAATAAAAAAAACTAAACCATATTAAATCGTTGTCCTGGTTCATGTAATCCATTAATTACATGAACCAGGACAACGTTAGGTTAGTGGATATTTGACGATTAAAATCTAAGTAAATAAGAATATGATGGAATATTATTTGCTTCCAAAAAGTGCTCTAAATTAATCTCTAGGCATAAATGACGTCTATAATAAGGCATGTAGGCATTCCTATACACCAATTCTTCCACTTGCTAGCTTTGTTCCGCAAAATATTTATAGCCACAGCTGCTCCTAAAACGTCTCTAAACATATCACGTGTGGCTCAACTATCTGAATTATGAGTCGCTAATTGTATCTGAGTAGCACACGTGATAAATTAAACAACTATTCTTGATATTTACATCATTAGGAACTGATTCATCACCTACGGTATCGTAGTGATGTTCAAAGTGGTTGAAAATGGATTAAAAAGTTTTAAAATGTTTGTTTTGTTTTTTAACTGACGTTATAATATATCCTGTGTCTAAAAGTGTCGAATAGCTCAGGAGGTATATAGTTAAACTAGCTGACCCGCGCAACTTCGCTTGCGTCACATAAGAGAGAATGGGTCAAAATTGTCCCCGTTTTTGTAACATTTTTTACTGCTGCTCTGCTCCTATTAGTCGTAGCGTGATGATATATAGCCTATAGCCTTTCTCGATAAATGGGCTATCTAACACTGAAAGAATTTTTCAAATCGGATCAGTAGTTCCCGAGATTAGCGCGTTCAAACAAACAAACTCTTCAGCTTTATAATATTAGTATAGATATAGATATAATATTAGTATAGATAATATGTCCTGTGTCTATAGGTGTCGAATAGCTCAGGAGGTATATAGTTAAATATTCAAAGAACACAATATAAATGCTATTTTTGGACAGCTACTCACAGAAAAAGTTTCGACGAATACTTAGCATTTGGCTCTACCCGGAAATCGAATTTAACATGATTTTTCCTAGAAATAGACTTAATCCAAACTCAATCTCAATAGATTCTTCAAAATCAAATTCAAATATGAAGAAAAAATATTTTAATTATATTATCGTTGTTAGTATCATAATACTAAATTGATTAACGGGTCATAAACGTAAAGAGAATTTAAAAGGTATACCTTAGTTGATACCCGACGTTTCTATCGAACTATACCCATCGTGGCAGTGATAAGGTCCGTTTATCAATGAAGTATTAAGTAAAAAGTAATTGTTACTACGTCTACATATTTGATTTCAGGAAGGTCACAGTCACACCCATGGGAAAGGGACGTAGGTAAAAAATACGCAGCAGTGAGACCTCCTAATGAGCTTGATAACTGAAAAAGCCCAGACATGAAACTTTTCATTAAATTCTTTGTTTCAATACTTTATCATCAGCTGTTCAACCTT
Source organism: Anticarsia gemmatalis (assembly GCF_050436995.1). Classification (NCBI taxonomy): domain Eukaryota; kingdom Metazoa; phylum Arthropoda; class Insecta; order Lepidoptera; family Erebidae; genus Anticarsia; species Anticarsia gemmatalis. Next base: position 2,029,758 of record NC_134753.1, on the reverse strand, counting down.
GATTTCAAAGACATGAAGCCGATCGATCAGGTCATAACGATGGCACGCACGCGAACCTTATTATTACATAACAAATTGATTGCAAGCGATTCCGCAGTTGATGGGTAGTTTAACAAATGTTTAGTCGTAAAATGGGAACTAAATATAGATAGTGGAAAGGGTAAGTTAGGTATTATGTAGGGGTAAACTTGTGACGATAGCGTGCCGGTCTTCTAGTAGCTTGGGATTAAAAAATAGTTAGGCGCCGCTATGGATTCAAAAATCAAAAGTTAAGTTATTTATTTATATAGGTACCTGATATATCTAAATCCATCCAAATACTGACACTTTGGTCAGGTTTCGCCACTTCTGGATATATTTTTTATTTATTTGAAGAAAATTTGTAAGGAATGTCTGACATACAAATTCAACAAGAATTCGTCAGACAGCGATGAAACTGGTCGTTATGATAGTAAAAGTTACAGTTAGTGAATTCACCACCAGTTTAGAAGGCAGTGCCGATGCGAAGAAAAGTTTTCTATAAAAACATTTTTATTTATCACGATAAATTTTTCGGACAATCATTTTAGTCGTTGGTATCAGATTTTCTTCTGTCTTCTGTCAAGAAGTTAACTAACTAACACGAATATAGTCTAAAACTACATTTACACAAAAAAACCGATCTCATGAATGTCTCGACTGGTAATCGAACCGCATTCGGTTGCCTGACGGAAACTCGTTTTGGGAGCCATGAGCCGCAAAAACGCAAAACGCATAAACACAATCTATAAACTTACAGCAATTATAATCAGGGATTTATTTTCACCTATAATAGTTTGTTTCACGAAACTTTTCAAGCTTAATATTTTGTAAACTCTATGGACGCACGCGTTAGTTTTTTTTTTGTTATCGAGAGAGAGAGATATTTTTCTAAATAAACGGCATACATAGTTATTATTATTAAAAATACATAGTTAAGTAGCTTATTGCAATCGACCGTAATTTATTTGGGAAGAAATTAAGTTTTACTGGATGTTAAATTTATTGGGCAGGAATAAATAATTGAGTGACAACAGAAAACAAAAAAACTCACCTTTTATTTGCTTAATTTTGACTGATTCAAATCACTAACTAAACAAAAATGGCAGCTTTTCACTCCTTCCCGCCAAAACGAACGTTAAAGAAAAACAGAACAGATAAAAAAAATCTTTTAAATAAGGAATGTGAATTGTTGAAGAATTTTTCAATCAGGCAAAGGCAACGTATTGTACAGCCGATGCCAAAATAATTCGGATTTATTTTACACTGGTTTATTTTTAATTTAAAAATATTTTATGCAGTTGGCTGAATAGACATGGGTGTTAAATCTAATACAAAGCAGTGCTGCGTTCTGACTTTTCTTGGCAACTAACGATGCATCTGCACCAAGGTTATTTTAATCGACTGCTAGCACTTATTGAACTTTTATTGTAGGGACAATTATTGGCTCGTTTGAACTATGGGTCGCGTAATAGTTACGTAATTTTAGGAATGTGTGAATCTGATTTATGGGTCCGTAGAAAATGTAGACTCCCACTATTTTTATGCAAAAAAAATTATTTTGTTGCAGGTACTCACATCTTATAACTTGCAGAAAACGTTTTAGAAAAGCTTAACAGTTTACATTTTTAGCTGTTGTATATTTTGTATATAAATACTTTTTTCTGAATTAATAATAAAGTACTGCTATCGTTTTTAAAATACATACTGATACCACCAAAGTGTTTTATTTTGCTACTGAACACAATATTGGAATTTTTAGTAAAGCGCCATCTATTGCAAAATTGAACTAACATTATGGTATAGTTAACCGTTAGTCATGTTATTGAAGCAGGTTTAGGCTGCCTTACATAGATGTCACTGCACACAGTAAATTATTTGCATTTATAACAAGTGGAACTTAGTTAGTTTTATTAAACATGCTGAAAAGAAAAAGCTACTTATATAAAATAACAATTATATGTTTGTAAAAAACCATTTTAAACAAGGCCAAACAAAAAAAAACATAGTTTTGTTATGAGTCGTAAATTAGTATATTATTAGGCACAACAAATTTTTAAATAAGAACACTTTGAAATTGTTTTTTTTTTAAATAAACATCTTAGTTACTGTTCTAACTAAAAACACACAAAGGTTGCAAGAGAGCGAGCTAAACTGACTGTAATTCTTTTTTTTCATTTCTTTTTCTAATATTCATAATCTTTTTCTCCATAAGAACTATCCCCGTACTTCAAGAAATATTCTAAAGATAAGCAAAATCGATACAGTAACTCTCGAGTTTCAAGTTTAGCAACACATTCATACTATACGAATAAGGAATAAAAGAGAGTGGCATAAAGCCTCCTGGTAACAGCTTCAAAAAGGCACGATGCATAGTTTATAGTATGTTTTTAATATCATCTATTTATTTATATTGACTTATTTGTATTTAATATTTTGATAGTTATTTATGTGTATATACTTACTCATCTATATTTATGTACACTCACATGACCACATTGTTATTTATTTGTAAACCTTTTTCTCAACCTAATTTTCCTCCTTTATTATTTAAACACCTACTTCAATTAATCTCTGCCTCACCCCAAAATAGACTGGCAGAAAATGCCTGGGTCTATCCCACTAGTCCCGTTGAGTTGTCCCGTGACGGGACAACTGGCATTATTTTGTCCCAGTAGTCCCGTGGCGGGACAAGTGACACTGTTTTGGTGCCAGTTGTCCCGTTGCAGAAAATCACGGGACTAATGGGACAGACGGAGGGGACACCTGAGGGATTTGTAAGTCCTAGAGCTTTGTGGATCGTGGGCCCTCCTATATACTATTAGTGCTTAAATGCTACTCTTACTGGTGTTGAAACCAACGGTAAAATAAATATTAAATACTCTACAGTCGGTACTGTCTAGTATCGAAATTTGACATTTAAAATGTACTGCCAAAATAGTTCGTACGACGCCCGTTAGAGGCACTGATCAGATTTTCATACGATACTAGCCGACCCGCCAAACCTTGTTTTGCCATATAAATAAAAAAAAAATTGTGTCACTTAGGGCTATGAAAAATAGATGTTGGCCGATTCTCTGACCTACTCAATATGCTTACAAAATTTGATGAGATTCGGTAAAGCCGTTTCGGAGGAGTATGGCAACGAAAACTGTGACGCGAGAATTTTATATATTAGATTTCTCGATAGCTAGCCGGTTATCCATAGTTAATAGTGGTAGAGAATTGCTACTGAGCTACTGGTCACAGCTTTATTGAGGCACGTTGCATATAGAGGCAACTGAAGGATTTTATAGTACTACTCGAGGACTGTGGAAGTACTTAGGTGTGCTAAGTACTTTCAATGCTAAATTGCTCTACCCTTATTGTAGATGAAACCAACTTTGTAATTTAAATGCAGGTCAAACCAATCTGTTACATATTAAGGATAACATTGGGCTGTTTTATTAAAATTAAATAACCCATATATGCATTAAACTATGATATATTAACAAAGGCAATCATTGTAATGTTATCAATCTAATTAGCTAATATTATTGTCCACTGATATTATTATATAAATCTATGAGGAAAATAGCTATAATGTATTAGGAATTAATTTAAAATAAACTAATATGTTAATACTGATGTTATAAATTCTTATCAATATAATTATGTCAGTCTGTCTGTATGATTCGCTTTCACGGCTGGACTTTTATAGATATATTCTAGATTTTTTATACTTCGAATAATCATCTTTACATTGCTTTAATTTTTGGTAGAAAGATTACTAAGAAAAACCAACAATTAGGATATTAGTCGAACGGAAAAGATTATAGACTCCAAAACAATTGTCAAAGATGTGAATTCTGTCAAATATAATAAATATTATGATTATTTCTGGAAAGGAAGTAGGTATCGGGTAAAACATGGTAGAGAAAGAAAGGCTTTTTTAATTTGTTTGTTATAAAGGGCAATTTCAAAAGTACTTATCATATTTGTGTTAAAAATTTATTTTCAGAAAGTGATTACTTACTGAAAAGAAATTCAAATTTAACAAAGGGAGGCTTGTACTCTGTGGTGGGTAGAATTGGGTTTAGCATGATGATGTTGAAAATTTGACAAGTCCAGATGTCTATGTATTAATTAGTCAACCGCAAGCAAAGCCGGGCGTTGTTAGTATGTTTATAAATTGTAATCAAATAACAATTTGTTATTGTTGTCTAACAATGGTATATATGTTTATAATAATAGTTGAATACAATGATAATTCAGGTCACTGTAGGCATTCGTAGACCCTTCTAGTTTTAGCCGTCTGTCTGTTCCGTAAACAGTATTGTTTAGTCTGCCAGTTGACACATGTTTGGTGGTCTTATCAGATAAAGGGTCAGAAAATCAAGACCTTAATAAAAAGTAATTCAAAATCAGGACAGTTCAATCCAGAATTTAACTAAAAGTAATTAACTGAAATTATTTTGGTAGTAATAATTGAAAGTACAATTTAAATTGTTGTTCAAAGATTGCGATAATAGATGTGTTTTACGAAGATTTTTCTAACAAAATGTTATTGGGAAAGTCTCTTATGAATTGATACTTTCGGCGTGAGGAGGCAAAATCGTCTACTGCTCGTGTTTTAAAGGCAATCAACAAGGAAAACCGCATCTATGGGACATTTATGACGTCACACGCCTGAAGAATAATATAGGCAATAATCGTGAGTACCTATTCTTTAATCATTCAAAACTTCAGCCTACTGAATTGCTGCTTATTTTTTTTCTGGGCGACTAAAAATGTTTATTTCGTTGAAATGTAATAGATGGATTTTTCTGTCCTTTCTCGGGTCTCAAGATATGGTGTGCAAAATTTCATCCAAGTCTATTCGTTGCCATAATAAGAGACAGACAGACAGAATTACTTTCACCATTATTTTATTTCCCAATTAAATATTTCCCCCGACGCGACACCAGTAACGCAATTATCTACCACTATCGACAACCGGCTAGCTATCGAGTAATTTTGTATGAAAATCTGATCAGCGCTCTAAGTCTAAGCCGTAAGAATGATTCTAGATACTCGACAGTACCGACTGTACAGAATTGTGCTTCAGTATCACAATAAAATTGCAGTACACTTCAATAACTTTCATAAAAACTGCCATGAAACTGTACCACACTCAGCCCTCTCAAAAAGTAAACAAAAACAATCCCGCGATATTACGGCTAACACAATAACAACAAATAACATTCATATAACATTTAAATCCCGGGAATCTCTCCGCTCTAGTTCGAAAATCCCTAAAATTGCGGGACTTGCCAGACACCGCCGAAATGCATTTGCCGTGCTAACAACGGATGTTACACACGGACGAAAAGAACAAAGAACAACATTTTTTTAAGACATTTCCCTCTAAGAATTGTTCTTGTGTCGCGGGGACTTTTACAAACATACAAATAACTTCGTTCGATAGGGGTAGGCAGAGACCATAGAACGCCACTTGGTACGATCATTCCAAACTGTTTTTGCTTCATTCACATCCATACATCTTGTCATACAAGACTGAGAAACTATTAATAGAAAAACTTATAAACTATTTTCTAGCATTTCACATACACTGTTGGCCGCGTCACCGAAGCAGTTACATTATTCATCATCAATTTAATATTATTAATAATATTTATATTAACTTCCTATGCATTAATATTTAATAATACAAATAATTTATTAGGTACGCGTAATTAGGTTTTACTATATGTTTATAAACAAGTTCTTAGCTACTTTGGTAATTAATCTCCTCTTTTCTATTATGAAGGACAGTAAATCATAATAATATGATTTCGTGATACTGTTTATATTTGGCGTAATAAATGTCTTCCCTATTCCCATGGAAGAAGAAAAAGGCATTATCGGTAAAACTAACTATAGATAATCAAGCTAGTGCCGATTTGATCCGCGTCTTGAAAATATGTTAAATAAATTATGTACTCATTCCAATTTCATCCAGTACAATATCATTGTGGGTTCAAAATTATGGGAATCGGTCTTCTAACTAATGCCCGGTCTTTGAGTACATTTAACGGTAGTTTATCTATTCAATGGCGTTTTCTTTATATGAGTTTTTACGCTATTGAATAGATAAACTATCGTTAAATGTACTCAGAAACCGGGGGTTAATCAACAAGTTTATTTTTATGGAACCCCCTTGATGTAAGAACAATATAAAGTTCTATTGTCAAAGTTATGCGGAGGAAGTGCGATTATATTGCGGTTTTGCCTTGACACGGAAAAAAATAAAAATACAATTTTTAACAATTATTTGCCAACAAGTTGGCCAACATGAATGAAATTCTAATAGTCCGTATCTCACATACATAATCGCTTTTGGATTTCAGCGATTTTCAGGTTGTTAGCCGTTAGTGGAAATTTTTGCCTTTACAGCTTTATACTGAAACTGAAAACGCTCTTTGATGTCTCATGAATTATTTTATGCTTTCATATAGCCTTGCTTTATTTTATTTAGACCGATTCATACAAAGACCGTACATTTAGGTTTAGGTCGCCACGCCACTACCATTGCCTCGGGACGTCGTGGGTTCGATTCCAACAGGGACAATTATGTGTACGATCCACAAAATAATTGGTCCAGGGCTGGTAGTACTTTGTGTTCGTTGTTTGTATGCTTGTAAAAGTCCCCGCGATATTATTAGAATTGTCTTTTTTAAGAAGAAGAAGAAAGAAAAAACATGCAACTTATAATTTTGCTTATTTTCATCAAAATCGTTCCAGTGGTTTAACCGTGATAGAGTTATATACAGATATTTTTCCATTGATAAAATGCTCACGTTTTAAGAGAGACTCCCATATTTTATTAAATATATGCATTTTTAACTCATATGTTTTACAAAAAAAGTACAGATGCATTAAGTCTCACTCCTGTTTCATGAAGTCGGATAAAAAATGCAATTCCGTCATACATCTAACAAAGAATTGCAGATGCGAGTAAATTCCCTTCGAAATATAAAGGAATTTATCCTTATGATAATATAGTATTGTAATTTAAAGTGTTTATTATTATTACATGCTACTCATATATTATTACGTATTTTGTCAATTAGCATCTAAAAATAGCAATAAAATAAGCATCCTTACCTCTAAAATGATCACATTTGTGTAATAATATTAATTAACACAAGCAAAAACCAGTTTTAAAAATTTAAATCCACCATTTTGAAACAAAATCATTAGCTTTGTTATAACTCATTCTAATTTTAAAATATGACAGCTTCCTTTTACACAAACTTTTTTTTTAATAAATAATGGTCACTGTTATTTTATTTCATCGAATTTGTTTTTTTTTTCGTTCCATTTTTGAAAGTGTGTTTAATTCGGTTGGATGTTACGAACTGTTACGAGTTGCACAATTTTGTTATTGGGGGACCAAACGTGTTTGGTTATTCTGCAATTTTTTGACACAAAACGTTTCTTACGTTGTATTTTTCGTGATCTTCCATCACGGTATCAAAATTATATTGCAACTTCCTCTTCTTAAGTAAACAACCGATAAACACCAAACCGATTTGGATGAAATATTTGTACACAGTATCCGGGAAATACGATGGTTTTTATCCGGAAAATCCAAGGAAGGTAACAGTACTAATTAATTTTTCCGGTAATTAACCATATAACTATTATCCACGTGCATGTTATAAGCAAAATTTAAGGGCATAACGAGACCGTGCATTTCCTGCAATAGTTTGTTTGTAAAAATATTCAATGCATGATTGAATATTCTTACAAATACTGTCACAGTAACGACAAAAATGGTAGAGAATAACCCTAATGTCCCCTCAGTTGACATACAATAATGCACATAGATGTATGATATACGTATCCTATTATGGCGCAATGTTCAAACAAAGCTCAAATATGAGCCGTAGCACAGTGTAGGTTCGATTCTGAGCCTAAAAAAACATAGATCATGAGCATATTCAGCCGCTTCATGTAAAATATTGGTACTCAATTGCATCCGATGAGACTGGAAGCCGACTTCAACATAGTTGCAAAAAAGACTAGGCTGATGATGACATTAAAATTAAGACGTCAGATTAAATTACTGACCGATTTGGGAGGAAAGAGGGGAGGCCTTGCCCAGTAGTGGGACACATAAGGAGCTAATAAAAAAAAGATATAAAATTATGAACATTGAAGAAATTTCAGGGTGTTTCCACGAAATTGAAGTTCGGCATCGAATTCGAACCGTAAATCGACCAATCACAGCACTCGAAATGTGTAGTGAAGTGCGCGATTATTAAATCTGTATTTCATGCACTAAATAACTATGTTTTCCTAGTATATAAAAGCTTTATTTCGCAAAAACCCCCCAGTATGAGATTTGAAGTCGTGAGGTGACATTTATTCGATATTGACTAACTAGTGATTTATGTGTTAAGTGTGACACTTCTCATCTGACAGTCAGATAGACTAGTAATTTGAATTTTAAGTGATTCACACATCAGTTATTTTATCTCTAAGATAAGCTGATCATTAATACTTACATAATCTAATATATAAAATTCTCGCGTCACAGTTTTCGTTGCCATACTCCTCCGAAACGGCTTGACCGATTCTTATGAAATTTTGTGAGCATATTGAGTAGGTCTGAGAATCGGCCAACATCTATTTTTCATACCCCTTAGTGACACTATTTTTTTTTTATTTATATGGCAAAACAACCTAATCGGGTCAGCTAGTATAATGTTAACTAGAAAGGTGATGGTGAATTTACAGCCGTTAAAATATTAATTACATACGCACCAAATTTTTTATCACTTTTATAAATAATTTGGATTTTATTGAATTCTTTAGTTATTAAATAAAGGTAAGATTATCAACACTATCTTTTGTTTGATTTTTGATAAAATATAACTTTATTAGGAACTTATTCTTTTATTTTGAAACTTTATTTATCATTAAACACTGTACAATTCCAAATGGCCATCCATGATAATAGAAAAGCTTAGGATGGAACATGGAACAGAAAATGGCAAAGAAGGCCTTTGACTAGCTGATGTTTGGATGATATCGTGAAATTGTAGGACTGCAATGGATGAGACAATCGCAGGATCGCTAAATAATACGTACTGTACCTCGATTTTCTACCACTATCGACTACCAACAACCGGCTAGCTATCGAAATTTTGACATTTAGAATGTACTGCCAAAAAAGTTTCTACGACGCCCGTCAGAGGCGCTGATCAGATTTTCATACAAAATTTCTCGATGACAGGTCGGTTGTCGGTAGTCGATAGTAGTAAAAAATTGAGCTACTGAGGGGGAGGCCTATTCCCAACAGTGGGTGGAAATAGGCTTAATAGACAGATAGAATGATGAAGTTTTTGGCCCGACTTGGGATTCGTAACCGTGACCTCTGCGCGACAGTTGCATATCCACTTAAAAGTAGAACTTATTATGTTAAGCAATAAAATACCTGTTTTGATTTCAGATTAAATGTATGAAAATGTATAAACTGTCAATACTATGGTATTTGCTGTTCACCATCAAAATCTCGTGTGCAAGTTTCGTGTTTCATGAAAATACGAATATAATGTTCACACCGCAAGATGATTTAAAAGTTTCAAACGATTATTTTGGATATTCTGTTATACTGACTACTGACGGGTAAGTTATACGTAGTATGTATATAATATCACGCTTGCTATATCCGAACGGGTAGGCAGGGGTGTATAAAACACACTCACGTTTTGCCATTATAAATGTTAAGTAATCAGTACTTCCATAATGTATAGGAAAATGAAAGCTTGTAATAAAAATTATTGAAAATTTTTAACCTTTTTTTGTCTTCTTATTCCGCCCTATTTGAACTGGCGAAAATTTCATTAACTCCATTATAACTATTCCATTTAAATTAATATATTATGTGCCAGTGCATTATATTAATTTAGGTCAAACGCTGTCAATTATGATAGTCGATACAATAAAATGAGTCTACCACTAGCTCGGAAACGGAGTAATATGTGTCTGTACTTGAAATAAATAAATAAATAATTAGATTTTAATTTCTGATTTTATCAAATCAAACATAAATTTTGCGTCAAGCTGTAATTGAATGTGTTATCGTAAAAATAATTTGGTATTGTTCATTATTACTGTATTGTCTCGTGTTATTGTTATTTTATCATAGTTAAATTAATTAATAGTAACGATGACTAATTTTATAATTGAGGTTCGGTTAGCAAAATATTGAAAATATAATTTTTGTATTTTTCCTTATTATCTCAAACAAATCAAAGGGGATTCAATCAATTGAAATAGAAAAATGCGTGCCTTAATTCATTTTGGGATATGTCCGTCTGGCTGATGATATAACTAATTCGGTAAACGATAGGTTAAGCAAACTTTGACGCGGTCATTCCATAATGGGTGACCGCATAGTAATATTGACTGTAAAGAATCGCGCTACAGAATTAAGATGTGATTCTTGGTAATTTTCAGGCTTTACGTCGGTGCTCCAAAAAGTGGTGAATCAGATGTAGATATAAGAACAGGAAATGTGTTCATCTGTCCTGTTACAGAATTTGATGAAAGAGAAGTAAAGTGTGAGAAAGCAGAAGATCATTTGTATATAGAATTCCCTGATGTTAGGAATGATGCGTGGTTTGGTGCTTCAATGGCTTTACTTGCCAAAGATAAATTGCTGGTGAGGAATGCTAATTTTTTTTACACATTTATGACCCTTTTTTTAACGTGGCTAATGCATTAAGCATTCACCTGCACCCTGGGTGGAGTGCAGGGTTATGTGGGGCTCTCCCGCCAGAAGGGTAGGCATACCCACTAAACCGCCACGTGTGTCCTCACGGCCGTTGGTGACCACGTGCGGCGGTTTAACTGCCGAAGCATGTACCACAAGCCGCACGCCACACATTTATATTCCCTGGCAAGGTTCTCCTCTTGGAACGAGAGAGGGATAAATTTAACACGTTAATCCGCCACTGCTGGGCTAAGGTCTCTCCTTGGAATAAAGGAGGGTTTAGGCTTTGGGTCCAGCACCCTGCCCTAGTGCGGGTTGCGGGATCACTGATAAATTTTCCAAGTAAAAGTTGGGGATTACTACTTGGGCCGAATTCCACGCGGCAGTTATAATTTATATATCTACTAACGGCCCACCCCGCCTTCCCTCATTTAAAACAATAATTTTACAAAAAACCTTACACTTTTACATATAAACCTTCTTCTTGAATCACCATATCTATATAAACGCATCAAAATCTGTTGCGTAGTTTTAAAAGATTTAAGCATACATACATACAAACATAGGCACATACGCGGAAAACGACTGTGCTTTATACTATGTAATGATACTACCAATGTAATACAGACAGTTGTTTCTGCTTTCGTTGGAGATATAAAATTTGATATTGAAAGTATTTTCGGTTTACTTCTTAGATTACTGCCCCCAGACAAGTAGTTGAAGTTGGAGGAGAGTATCATATTCAAGGATCTGGGTATTTAGCAACCCGTAACAGAAACAGGGAAATGTACCCTTTTAAAGGTATGTACTCAGTTTGACTTTCTTCCATTAGTGCTCAAAGTCGATCAGCTATCAGTAGCATGATTCTCTTCTGCTATGTGTACTGTCGACAACCGGCTAGCTATCGAGAAATATTGTATGAAATCCAGATAAGCGCCCCTAACGATTGCCGTATGAACTAATAATAAAAACTCATTAATGTCCCACTGCTGGGCGTGGGTCTCCTCCCGTAATGAGGGAGGGGTCAGGCCTTGAGTCCACCACGCTGGCCAAGTGCGGGTTGGGGACTTTGCATGCCCTAGATAAATGTATTAAACAAATTTTAGGCATGCAAGGTTTCCTCACGATGTTTTCCTTCTCCGTTGGAGCATGTGATAATTATTTCTAATACACACATAACTTCGAAAAGTCATTGGTGTGTTGCCTTGGGTTCGAACCTGCAGCCACTTGCGTGGGAGGTATCAGCTTATAATGTCCTCCTAGCCGATATACGGCTACGGCGGTCAGTTTCATTGAAACTGGCCATCTGTGCAGGACTTTGTTTATAGTGTCCAAGTGTGTGCACAATACACAGGTACACTCTCTATTCCATCACTCTCATAGTTTGGTGGGACGGATAACCGACACGACCAGTGAGAGGTCAGGCGCAGGACCGACAGCTTTACGTGCTCTCCGAGGCACGGAGGTCCTCGACCTCAACTTCCTAACTCCGGGCAATCTCTAAGAAATTCTTAACAGAAAATCTCAGAAAAGACTTTTTGGCCCGACCCAGAATTCGAACCCGAGACCTCTTGCACCGCAGTCGCATATACTACCGACCGCGCCACAAAATCAGCTTATACCACTAATACTAATAGTTCAGTATATTTTAATTGTCAAATTCGCGATACTCGCTCATACTGACCGTAGATAATCGCGCTATATATAGTAGGTTGAATAAACTGTGACGCAGTCATTCCGGCGATGGATCGTCATTTAGTAGTATTTGAGCTGAGCCTGTCTGTATATAAACATTCACCTTGAAAGTCGGTTCTGGTTGTTAACAACAGGGACGACGACTATTCGCCGAATATTTATCGGAGATCAACAGACTTTTCTTGCCCGTTTGGTAGATTAAAAAAAATATCATACACGTATTTTTTCTTCTAGTACAAAATATTTTTTTTACTGTTCTTCACTAGTTAGTTTTTTACTTTAGTCTAATTTCATCTTAATTTGGATTGCAGATGCAAGCAGATTGCATCCATACATAAAAATTGATGGGAGCAGAAAAGAGTATGGGAATGAATCTGGTGCATTTTACTATGCGCATGGGCAAGCTGGCTTCTCTTTGACTGTGTCTAAAATGAACACTGTGGTGTTTGGGGCCCCAGGAATGCTAGCATGGACAGGTAATACGCCCTTCTAAAGTTTAAAAAAGTTGCTGAAACGTTGTCGGCGCTGTGCGTAAGGCTTGATGCAAATATATTCGGCACGTTCGGCAGCCCGATTCTCTACTACTATCAAGTATCGACAACTGGGTAGCTATAGTAAAATGTTGTATGAAAATTGATTAGCGCCTTTAGCAGACGTCAAAGAAACTATTTTGGCAGTACCTACATTTCAAATATCCAACTCTCCATACTCGATGGTTCCAATTGTAGTGAATCGTGCTACAGTTCGACAAAATTACTGAACTACAAAACCAACTAAACTCACTGCTTTTGGTTTGTGCCGATCGAGTTCATCTACACTTATTCGGTTTTTAAGAATATGAAAATAGCAAGTCTAAAATCGTAACCGATTTATAGACCGGTTTCGATAATCATCAATTTTGATAAAGTTATAAGTTTGATATTTAATTATCTTTATGAGGAACTGAGTGCGTATGCGGTTTTAATATGTTTTTATTTAACCCATGGCTATCCCACAACTGGGCAAGGCTCAAGGGTTCAAGGGTTTTTAATTATATTGTATACTTTTAGGAGGAATGGTGCCATATACTGTTAACAGCAACACGAGTGCAGTTGAGACAGAAATGCAACCAATCACAAACAGCTATAAAACAATGGATTTGGAACCTTACGATTATTTCGGTAAAACATATTGATTAATTTCATATTTTCAGTAATAGAGCTATCGCTATGATTAATGGTTATTTTATGACAATATTAGTCTACTGATACTATGTTAATTTACTTTATTTTATACATAATTGTGATATTTGTGCATCTGTGACATACCAAGGTTCGTGTACAATTTAGGCGCGTGCAGCCATTTTTTTAGTATGTTGCATAATTTTTGACACTCAAGAAGACTTTTTAAAAATACTTTTTTTTCACTCGTATTTTTATGAATGGCGGCTCCATTGCATAATGTTTGCGAGCTGATTTAGTAGTTATTACCTGCGATCGGCAATCGTGGATTTGAAAATGAATAACTTGTTTTCTTGCTTAAAGGATATAGTGTCGAGTCTGGTATTTTTATCAAGAACGGTAGCGTTTTGTATATTGGCGGAGCTCCACGATACGGACTTGGGAAAGGACAGGTACAAAATTTTCATTTAATTTAACCCTCCAACTAATTAATGCCGATGATTTAATCTCAGTAACTCGTTTTTCGAATTGACTTTAAAAAATTGTATAACATCCCATTTCAGCTCTCTTATCCACTGGCAACAGTACCGCCGCTCCCGCGATTAACCGCTAGTGCGTAAAAGGCCTTATAGTATTTTGTAAAACCGCGTAATCGACAGTTTTAGAATTATAGAAGCTAGAAATATAGAATTAAATCAATTAAATGTCTAGTTTTCCTGTAATTGTTTCATGTAATCAAAAGAAAGCTAATCACCTTTTAATTAACTAACATTATAATAATTTAGTAGAAACTGTTTTAGAGAGAATAAGCTGATAAAATTTATCATAAAGTTCACTTGGAGTCCTTACGACCTTTAAAAAAATAATTTATTTTATCATTTTTCAGGTCTTAATATTCAAGCCACCTAAAAACGAATCAGAATCTTTAGATATACAAGCTAAAATCATAGGTCCTCAAGTGGGATCATATTTTGGAGCCACTCTTTGTACCGTGGACATCGATCAGGATGGGCTGGATGATTTACTTGTGGGAGCTCCAACTTATGTCGAAAATTTAGACCGATCGTCACATGACGAAGGAGCTGTATTTATTTTTATGACGAGAGAGGTAATAAAATAAATACGTTTAACCCATTAATGTCACTGGTGGGCAAGGGTCACCTCCCAGTATAGGAGATGCTTGCAAATTGCGGCTTGGGGAATTTGCATGCTTTCAAGAACTGTTCTAAACATCTATAAGGCATGCAAGGTTGCATCACGATGTTTTTCTTTACCGTTCAAAGCAGGAAATTGTGAATGAGTTTGTGTTTAAAAAATATTTACGACTGACGATTAGTGTCGATTCTCTCCAATTAGAACCATCGAGTATCGAGAATTTGACATACGAAATGTGCTGCCAAAATAGTTTCTACTATGCCCGCTAGAGGCGCTGAAACGAATGTCACACAATTATTTTCTATTGCTAGCCAGTAGTCGATAGTGGTAGGTGGTAGAGAATTGCGGTGCATATAAATTAATATCTTGAAATAAAGGCTATCTACATTAATTCACATTTTCAGTCAAATTCCGACTTTATTTTCGAAGAGTCAGGGCACATTTTGGGATCACAAAAGTCTGCTGCAAAGTTTGGATCTTCTATTGCTGATCTTGGTGACATCGATGGTGACGGATTTAGAGGTAAAGTTTAATATAGAGCTTTATAATAATTTGCTGCAGTAAGAGACGAAATAGGCTTCTCAAAATTGATACCCAACATCCAGATTTGTTAAAATATCAAAAACAGAGTAAACTACCCTATTTATGTAGCCATTTGAGGAGTCCCATGAATTCCTGAAATAACGACCAGTGGGTTTATAACTTATCTCAGTTGACAACTAATCTACATATTATTATGTCAAATTGATGGTCACTATTCAATACATTACTTCTTTGACGTAACGTGTAAATTACTACTATCTAAGGAAGAAACAATGATCAGCATAGTGGCTTTCAAATACATAGTTGTCCACTAAGATACGTGATAGATAGGGTAGTATGGTTGAAGTAACTTCGAGCTCCGACAATATGACGTGGCAAGAGATGACAAAGGTCTTTACTTATCAGTAGGATGGTATAGGCCAGCAAAACCTTAACAAATTCTAAATATTTTGCAGATATAGCAATAGGTGCACCATATGAAGACGATGGTATCGGAGCAGTGTACATTTACAAAGGAAACACTAACGGTTTAAACGACAATTACCTGCAACGTATACAGCCTTCTGATGCTCGAGGTTTCGGCTGGTCTATAGCTAAAGGAGTTGATGTAGATAAAAATGATTGTAATGGTGAGATATTATTCGTTGATAATCCTACTACTAATCTTCTTCTTATCGTATGGTTAGTGGTCAACATAGTGTCAAAGTTGTTCAAGCCGCCCGAAAGGTGTTTTGATCGATTTCGGCTACGGCGGCCAGTTTCTGTGGACTTTGTTTATAGCGTCTCATGTTTGCATGGTATTTACTAAAACATCACTAGTGCCTGCTGGTATACTAGTGCATTTGCGAGCATTAGCGCTTGTGCGCGGGTTCCAGCTGATTTGGACGACGTCAGCTACTAGCGCGTGTTCGCACATCCGCTGCAATGCGGTACGTTGCCCTCTAGCGCGACCCGTTTGGTGAGAATCGTTCATTATAGGTATTAGCCGTCGGATTAGCCTCTGTGGCGCGGTAGAGTATGCGATTGTCACGCAAGAGATCTTGGGTATCAAACCCGAGATCCGACTCCGAATTAAAAAGACGAGGTCATAGAACTTCGTGCCTCAGGAAGCACTCAACCGCACGTGGCTCCGTGGCTCTCCCTGGTCGTGCCAGTTTAGATGTTTCACCGGACTATGAAACTAAAGGAATTGAGAGAGTACCTGTGAATTGTGTACAAACGTGGCCAATTTAAACAAAGTCCTGCACCTATGACCAGTTTGAATTAAGTTGACTGTCACTTAGACTGCAACTCTTATCGACTAGGAGGGCATTATTATAGTAAAATTTATTGTTTGATCGTATTTCTGATTGATTCTAGATCTAGCTGTTGGCGCGTACGTCACAGGGACATCATACGTTTACCGTTGTGTTCCAACGATGTCGGTACACGCTACAATAGGAGTTGCTAGCACAGTGAATCTGCAACGTAACGCTACTACTTTCACTGCATTTTTCAACGTTTCTTCACCGCCTATTAAGTTTAAAACTGATGTTAAGATAGGTAAGTATTGTATTTATTTCTTAAAAGAAGAATCAGTCGTTCAGCCGAAACAAATAGGTGTGTCAAGTCTTACGTATTTTTGGACATCAACATTTTACATTATTAACATATGTAATATGTCCAATGTGATCATGCACAGCCTCGGTGTATTCTATGTTTTGGCGCGAATTTCCAGTCCCCTCGGCCAATCATTGCGTCCAGTCATCCATCCAGAAACGCGACCAGGTCATCCCACCATCTCCGTTTTTTGCTTTCCATGTCGCCGCCGACCATCTTGAAGTATTGAATTGCGCTTAAAAGTTGTAAAAGCCTAAAATGATTTTCCTACATATTTGTTTTGAATTTCAGAACTCACGGGACGGATAATAGTAGATTCAAAATACAATCGAGCCGTTATAACAAAAGACGCGGTTTTCAATATAATTGCTGTACCTGGCAAAGAAGAGTTTACTGAAAAGACCATTAATGTGACTGTAAGTATTTTATTTAACCTAGAAGCTTATAAGACGTGTGCTTCTAAAATTTTAATGTAGAAAGGGTTTGGCTTTGAGTCTCATTGTAGATTGGAGACTGTATTTTTCTAGATCTACTGGCTTACTTTTGTCAGAATCTAATATCAAATCGAACTTTTACAAACTTAAAATAATTGTGTATGTTACAGAAAAGCCATTGATAATTCAGGTTTGCTGCTTAAACCGATTGCATTGGAGAAACACTTGTTTCTTGAGCATGCCATCACTTACTTAATATAATTTGATGAAAAAAAAAATGGAAAAAATATAATAATTCTTTCTTCTTCTCTTTTGACAGTTTACGCATGATTTCTTGAAGCCAATGATTATATCGTTTGAATTGGAGCCTTTCGAACTTATGACAGGTGAGTATTTTCAATTCTCATATTCGAGTAATAATAATGTAGACCCGAGACCTCTTGGGCGGTAGTCACAAACACTACTGAGCGCGCCACAGTCTTTCAGTTTCAATTTTACTGGCTGCCGTAGCCGAATATCGGCCAGGGGGGCTATCACTCATCTCAGTTGACAACTAGTGCACGTCAAATTGATTGGCATTATTCAGTACATTGCTGCTTCGACATCACATGTTACACACTATTTCCTAAGGGAGAAAGCAATGTACAGCATAGTGACCTTCAAATTGTTGTCAACTTTAATACGTGATAGCCCCTCAGGAGGACATTATTATGACGAGTGGTCGCCTAGTAGTCGAAATTCGACTATAATTAATTTAAATTATAAGTTATTTAATATCAAAATCTATGACAATCAGTAAGACCTCAGGAAACATATGACTGTACTCTATGTCTATGTCAGTGCTTTATATACATATGTATATATCGACAATTAATGTCAAATGCGTGGTAGTGTAGTGTGTGTAATGTTTTATTGATTGAATGTACTTTATAAGCATTGTTAATAAATAATATCCTACCTATCCTATTACATATACTGTAAATGTGCCAAATTTCATACTTCTGCGTCCGCACGTTTTTCATAAAAAGGGCCCAAAGTTTTTGCTTCACTTATAAATATATTGATAAGTCCAGAAAATAATTTCAAGCGCAACCTATCGTAATATTATTAAAAGTTTTTAAACTCTCGCGTTGCATGTTTAATGTAAGGCTGAGTCAGCCTGCGACCACGGCGAGTGGCCGAAACGTTAGGCATTTTAAGGTAAAATGCGTGTTCGCGTTAATTCCTGTATTCTATTATACATTATTAAAAGTGATCTGATACAAAATACTCTCGTTCTAGAAAATGCCACGACATTTTTGCCCGGAGCTGCAAGATTGTCGGAAGATTCCACATTGAAGGCTTCGGCTACAGTACACGTTGTTAAAGATTGTGGCGATGATCTTATTTGCAGTCCTTGGTTACATATAACATTGAATCCTATGGATAAGTAAGTATAAGTTTTATTCTAGCTTAGTTCCCGGATAAGTATCGGAAAACATGTAATAAATAAAGAAACTTTAAATGAAAACACTGTAATGTAGTATTCTACGCATTTCAAGTTCAGGCTAAATAAAAATTTAAGGACTGCTTTGAGAAATTTAAATAGCAAAGTTAACTACCCGTCAAGTCATTTACTCTTTAAGAAATTTGGAAACTAATTTTGTTTAAGAAAATACGACATAGTAACGTCACTATGTGTATTACGTTGGCAAAAAAAAATACGAATATTTGTTCTGTGCCTGTTTGTAAACGTATGTATGTAAGTGTGTATTTAGAAGTATATAAGTATGTTTATCAGTTATCTGCTTACCATAGTACAAGCTCGGTTTAGTTTGGAATCAGATGTAAGTTGTCCAATGATATTAATTTGTCTAAAACATTTGTTTTCAGTCCATACACTCCGGGCACAAACCAATCATTAGGAATAAGACTGTCAGTCAAGAACACAGCGGAACCAGCTTACGGTCTTAAAATCAAAATATCTTTACCACTACCTCCAAAAAGGGTCCCGAGTACCTGTTCCCATGAAGACCTGATAATGATCTGTAGTTTCCCACAACCTTTTAAAAAGGAGGAAATGTTATGGGAAATACAACTGGAATATGGTTTGAAAGTAACCAGAGACATTGATTTGCTTGTCATGACTGAAGTGTTAGATGAAAATTATAGTAATGTGACCAGCGAATATGTTAAAACAATGAAACTGCAAGTGTCGCCTGAAGCGAGTTTTAAAGTCAGAGGGTAAGCTGATTAATAGTTCTAACCGCCTAATTCCAAAATGTGAAGCCGTTGTCCGTTGTTTGCATGTTTTTAAAGTCCCCGCGAGACAAGATCAATTCTAAGTAAGGGAGTTGTCTTTTTTAATACATACTTAAAAATAAATAAATAAAGAATTTTTTTTAATAAATACATTTTAAAATACTATAGTCATGGTAACAAACTACCATTTATGTATGCTTGAGGTCTTAGAATCCTTTTGGTTGCCGATAATATAATAGGCGTCAGACCTAAGCGTCACGATCGACAGCTGTTGTCATCAAGACAATAAGAAAATATTGTTATATAATACTTACATTCCAATTAATATTGTTTTTTAGAAAGTCTGCGCCCAATGATTCTATTTCTATCTCAAGGGATGCGCTCGCGGCCGGTAGTAAAATAGCATTTACACATTATTTTGAGGTAAGTTTTATTATGAATCTTGATTGTAAACATAATGTAGCTTATATATAAAATTGTTCATAAAGTTATTATTGTAAAATACATAACACAAAATCCTATGCTGCAATCATCATCATGATCATCATCATCATCATCATCATCATCATCATCATCATCATCATCATCATCATCATCATCATCATCACCATCGCCATCACCACGTCCACTGCTTTACCTAAGCATATTCCTGACAATGTGTCATGCATCGTCTTTCCTTATAGCGTGTATTTGGAAACTTTCAAGATATTGCCTTGGTTTATTTTGAGTTGATTTACTATAATGTTTAATTATTTCAATTTCAGATCACGAATTTAGGGCCATCAGATTTCCACACACTCACTGCAATTATAAAAATTCCTGATAAGGTAAACATTAATAAATTTGCTTAAGGTCGATTTCACAGTTTGCACGGGAGATCTGAACCTCCTTAATTAAATACGTTATGATAAATTAAGTTTTATGGTGTACATTAAAGCCCTATTTTATTTTGCAGACTAATCTAACAGCCCCTATAGAAGGCTGTTTGGAAACCAATTCTGACTTCGAATGTATTTGGACTATCAAAGCTAAGGCTTCCGTTCTTGTGTCACTTTCATTGAAGTTGAATATCAGTCTCCATGGTTTGTTTTTTTTTTCATAGACAACTCCTGTGCTTAGAATTTCTCTTGTGTCGCAGGGACTTTTACAAACATACAAACAACGTGATAGCCGAGTGGTATACGTTGACACCTCCTACTCAAGTGGTCGTAGGTTCGAACCCGAGGCAACACACCAATGACTTTTCGAAGTTATGTGTGTATTAGGAATAATTATCACGTGCTCCAACGGTGAAGGAAAACATCGTGAGGAAACCTTGCATGCCTAAAATTTGTTTAATACATTTATTGAGGACATGCAAAGTCCTCAACCCGCACTTGGCCAGCGTGGTGGGCTCAAGGCCTAATCCCTCCCTCATTACGGGAGGAGACCCTTGCCCAGCAGTGGGACAGTAATGGGTTAAATTTATATTTATTTATTTTTCACAAACAACGGACACAAAGCGCAACCAGACTCGAAACAATTGTTTGTGGATCGCACAAATAATTGCTCCGTTTGAGAATCGAACCCACGACCTCCCGACGCGTATCGGCGTGGCGAACTAAACCACTGCGATTGCTTATGTCAGGCACACATACTATGTACTGTGCACACGCCCAACGACAATGAAACTATAAGCAGAAAGTTTGTTTATAGTGTTGAACACAATGTCCTGCACCGTTGGCCGATTCCAATGAAATTAGCCGCCGTAGACAGATATCGGCTAAGTGACATTATTAATTAGCGTTTTAAGACACTGTACATTTGCTTTTCGCGGTCCGCTTCATTCTAGTCTACTCAGCAGCTCTACGAATGATACTATCTGCAAATTATGTCATAAATACATAATTTGCTGATAATTAATCAAGTTCGATTCGTCCAATTTGTGCGAGGTTTTCAAAATAACAGTTTTATGTATTAATTGTTATTTTCAGAATATTTTCTAAAGGATATCATGGCGTATAATGCAACATCATCTATTTATATACTACAGAGTAAGAAGGGATACACATCACAATTTAGGTAAGATTTGTGAAGTGTTTGCTTATTGTAAAGTCTGTAACGCTTTCACGGTTAAACTGCTGAACCTATTATAAAGAAATTTTGCAAAGAGACAGTTGAATATATACATCATACATACATTTAAAAAAATCCTTAAGAAGATAAGTGCTTTTGTTGGTTAAAATTGTCTTATTAAAAAATATACATTTATTTGGTTTTTACAGAACCTTCAGAGTTGGCACAATATTGATTCTACAACCACTAAACCTTGTTTGGTGTATCATCGGAGCATGTATACTCATAGGAATATTTGTCCTAGTGATCATTGCAGTTATGTTATACAAAGTAAGTACCTCATAAGAGATAATAATTACTACCTATTTACCAAAGGCAATACTTTTAGACCGAGGGTATCGTGTTATTACCTACGCAACTAGGCAATGAAGGTCTGATAGGCAGTCACAGTGGCGTAACTACAGTGTGGCAAGTGGGCCTCGAACGGTATCGTTACGCCACTGGGCAGTCGCTTAGTGCAAAATGCTCGTATTCTGCTGCATCCGGTGAGACTGGAAACCGACTCCAGCATGGTTGGAAGAAAGGCTACATGTGGATAATGATCATGTTTAGCTACGAGTATATCCTCGACCGCCTCTGACTGCTTTTTTGTTTGGGACAAACTCAAAAAAGAGGAAAACATTCTCATGCAGTTATATCAATAAATAATATCAATAGAAATAGAAAATTCCATTATATCTGTTTTCTCTTTTTGATTAAGTATTAGTTCTTAAAGACATCACAAAAAATACACATCTATCAGTCTTTAATTCAGACTGTGACATATGATGCAAATTATTTATTTAGATATAAATTTTATTACAGAGCGGTTTCTTTGCGAGAACAAAACACAACCGACTTAAAATGAGCAAGAGGAACAGAAAATTATCAGCGCCATTAAAAATAGTACCTTCAGCACCTCTTGAAGAAGATAGTGAAAATGAAATACTCTAAATAATAATGTACCTAAAACACATAATCGGGAAATAAAATAAACAAACAAATGTTGATGAAGAAGGACGACGACTATTTTTAATATTTTTGTCCGTCTGGTAGATGGTAAAAAATTAAAATCATACATGTATCTACTATTCTAATATATTTCGAGGAAATAGTAGTTTTAATCCCTTTATAAGAAGTACCCACCGTGTTTGTATGTATACGATGAACTCAAAAACTACTGGATACATTTGCGCTAGTATTATCTAAAAAGGAAGGTTCGGCAAAACTTAATATGAATGTAGTTAAACCCGTTCAGCTAAATCGAACCAGTGAGTCGAGTCGGTTTTGTTGTTCGATAAATATTGCCGAACTTATATATATTAGGTCGGGGAAAAAGTCTTTTCGCATATATTAACTTGTAATAAAATCTTTTCTCTACACAAAAAAGCTCGATATTTGGGTACCTCACGAGCTCACTGAAAGAAACCTAATGAACCGTGTTCTCATTTGTGATTCTTGAAGCCAAAGAGATGTTATTACAGGTTCATACATACTATAATGCGAAAAGACTTTTTCCCCGACCTAATATGTTTATAGCAAGCCCAAAGATTTTGCGTTAATATTACTAAAAGTTGTGGAAAGTGGCAGACCATAGTCTTCTTAGTATTAGATTCTATAGTTTAGTAATTAATACAATAAAATTTGTTCAAATTAAACATTATTTCGATAAGATTTAGTTTATCTACTTTTTGTAAGCTTAAAGAAAAAGTAATGTTCCTAGTATATACCAAAAATAAATATGAGTTAGTGTAGCATTTAGAATATGACAATGTGATTTTGCAATAAAGGTTAGTGCTATACATGATAATATCTTGTGAGAGCGGCTGTCGCGCCAGAGGTCTCGGGTTCGAATTCCGGGTCGGGCCAAAAAGTATTTTCTGAGTTTTAACCATTTCTCAGAAATAGCCCGGAGTTACGAAGTCGAGTCGGGCTTAGCCATCCCACCGGGATAGAAGAGGAGAATAGAGAGTGTATTTGCATATCTTAAGATATATCTACATCGTTGATAACCTCGTGTAAACTCGCGTGCAATGGTTTTCTTTACATACGTTTATCAAACTGGGTACACACGAGATTACAGCTATAAATTAGCTTAGTATTTTGCATAATTTGAAACCAAAATTCTCCTTAAGAAAAATTGGAATACATTTTTAATTTCCAATTGTGTAATTTTTACGTGATGAAGGTTTCGTAATCTTATTTTTTTACAATAGATAGGTATAGGTATTTAATGATAAATTTAACTTTTATAATATTGAGCTTATTTATCTTATAGCTAAGTACTACAAAAATAAATATATTTTCGAACCATAATTGTTTTCTTTGACACCTTGTATTTTTAAATGCTTCATTATATCATCATTTTCCTCTATCTTTTTCAATGCAGATAACTTCCGAACTACCTAACAAAACTAAGGGTTTACTTTATATATATATAAAATATAGGTTAACGTCTATACATTTTTTACACATTCTTAACTGCCTCGGTGGCGCAGTGGTTTAGGTCGTCACGCCGGTACCATTGCGCCGGGAGGTCATGAATTCGATTCCCAAACGGAGCAATTATTTATGCAATCCACAAATAATTGCTTCGGGTCTGGTTGTACTTTGTGTCTGTTGTTTGTAAGTTTGTAAAATTCCCCGCGACACAAGAGTAATTCTTAGTATGTGAGTTGTCTTTCACAAAAAAAAACCTTAAAATCCTCATCGCATTTAAGATCCGTTAGCAATTTTGTACTTTGTGTACAAACTTAAACACTGTAAAAATTTAAACACTAAGAAACTCATCTGTTTTGTATAGCAATTAATCTTTCAGAAACCCATCGCTTGTTTACAATACGAATTTATTTTTGAACAAGATATTTTAATGAACCTCGAACTTATAACAAATCAATGTTTATTTATTTATGGCAAACAATAATCTAGCAACCAACAATTACAATTAAAATTTATTATTTGCGAGAGTTTCCTCAACACTATTTTTAATGCTGCTTCTATTGATGTGATATAATCTTGAGCCTTCTTTGGTAAATATACTATTTAACACAAAAAATCATAATAATATGAGGGTGCTGGCCTTTACGTAGGCCAAAGGATAAACATTGCGATCCAACGTGGCAATGCTGCCAGCATTCTGAGAACACTACCGGTCGACGATGATGAGGAGAAATACTATGACGCGTGACGTGACTTTTTTGTATTAAGTTTAAAAAAGAAATAAGTTGAATACGATGTTTGACCACCAGTCCCTCTTTATGAAATGTCAACATTGCCATCAACGCATTTTAGTAATGAAATACGACATAGTGACGTCACAGTGTTTTATTTTGGTTAAAATCAAATGAGTGCCTAATATAATGTTTCAGTGCGTAATAATATATTATATAGGTACTAACTCAAAATTATTTTTTCGAATCGAACCAGTAGTTCATAAGATAAAATCGTTCAAAGGAACAAAAAAACCTCTTCAGCTTTATAACGTATTATATTAGTATATAATAGACTGATTTTTTACATATTTCGCACATTTATGTGGTAGGTATACATTATTAGGTACATTTGACCACAATTTAAATCCTTTGTTTGTATGTTATTAAATTGTAATATAATAATAACTTATTATTTATTACTAAATAGATAACTTATGCAACTCTGTTTAGGTATTGTTCTTCAAAAACTATACAAGTAAATAATTAGTGATTTAATATTGTCGTAATAATAAATTAAAGACATAAATTTTATTACATTATATTTCATTATCGCGCCCGTGGCTTAGTTAACAACAGCCGCGCTCGATCTCTGAGGTTAAGCAACTCTTGCCAGGGTTTTTCTGTGGTAGGTGACCATCCTAAACATAAATCGAGTTCCTTTGTATTCGGAAGGCACTTTACGCTGTGGGTCCCGGCTGTCATGCTCCAAGATCGTGTTATTACCCAGTAGCTGGACTGTGGAGGTCCAATAGGTAGTCACTCTATGTAAAATACTGATATTCATAATCTACATACAGTAAGACTGGAAGCCAACTCCAACATAGTTGGAAAAAAGGCTAGGCCGATGTGATATGACCAACTTCCAAAGAATGTGCTCAGGTCGTCTGTATGTCTGCCTTTTATTGAGTTGATTGGTTTTGGCGGTTCATTTTTTGTTGGAAAGCTGATGCCCGTATTTATGTTTATTTTCGATCTCAATAGAGTTCTAAATTTTATCTAAGGTAAACATCGTGATGCGACCTTGCATGTCTGAGAGTTGTATAGAACAGTTCTTGAAGGTATGCTAAGTCCCCAACCCGCAGTTAGCCTGCGTAGTAAACTCAAAGCCAAACCCCACCCTCATTACGGGAGAAGTCCCTTGCCCAGCAGTCAGACATTAATGGATTTAATTAACTATTGGTGTCCAAAGGAATAAAAACAAATGCATGGAACTATTTTCTTATAAGATCTGTTAGTAGATTATTGTTAAGTAAAATACAAAGCATTTTAAACTTATTGGTTATATTCAATGACTGACAACTCCTTAATGTACGATGGAATTAGCTGCAGTCACACTAAAATGTAGGTTTCCGTTATAAACGTTTCCGGCTCGTAGGTAACTTGTGGCCGTTATTACATGATGCTGTTGAGAACCGTCATAGGTGGATGTTTTCTGCTCGACAAG
The DNA here is from genome assembly GCF_050436995.1 of Anticarsia gemmatalis. NCBI lineage: Eukaryota > Metazoa > Arthropoda > Insecta > Lepidoptera > Erebidae > Anticarsia > Anticarsia gemmatalis. Next base: position 2,003,419 of record NC_134753.1, on the reverse strand, counting down.
AACTCCTGTTGTCGTATGACTTTGCTGTTCACCACGATACGTATTAGATTCCTGTAGTAAAAGCTCTCCTGTCGTAACGTGAATTTGATGAGAACTATCGTAAGTGTTTTGTTGCTGCACAATGTTAATACCTTCCGTGTTGTGACTTTGTTGATTACCTATGTAAGTATTAGCTTCTACGAGGACGTTACATTCATCTGCAGCGAGTTCTTCTTGTGGTAAATCTGGAATGTATTGATCTCGAAGCTTCCTGGTAGTAACTGCTTTGATCTCGTGATTCTGTTGTTCTCCTTCATAAGTGTTTCGTTGTTCTCTTATATTGACTCCTACTTTTACTGTCCTGCTATTACTACCCTGGTTTTGTTGACCACCCGAAAAAGAATTATGCACAAAATCTATATCTTTCCCAATGAGCTTCTGATGTAGTTGAGCTACACGATAAATATTGTCATATACAACTATTCCATATCCAACAAACTTTTGATTATGATAAGATCCAGTGAATGTATTACCTCTTAGTGTTATATTCTTGGCTTCCAATTCAAATTTTCCATCTATAACCGAAATATTGTTGTTGATCAGTATAATGCTCTCTGCTTTTATCTTACAAGACTTTGATATTTCTGAATATGCTTGGTTTCTGAGCACAACACTTCCCTCAGTTACAATACCGCAGGGGAATCCCGTTGACGTAGTGTTGTAGTAAGAACCATCAGATGGATACGATTGAACCACTGAAAAGATGAAATTTAACATAAACTATACGAGTTGTCAGAAGGTCTAACAACCAGTCTAATTGCTGCTACACACATGCCGGCGGCACATGCCGCGCTGAGCTGTCAAATGATCGAATCGGTCGCTCGAATGTTATGAACAAATGACGCCGTCAAGCAGCGTATCCCGCCGGTACCCGTAGCGATAATGCCGCCGGCACTGTGTGTAGCAGCCCTTTCAACGGGATTATAACCCAACTTGGTTGTGGAGGCTCGATAGAAAGTGTTAGAGAATCGGACTACCCCAGTCGGATATACTACCGATCGCTACATATGGATAATCATTATTTGATTACCCCTATGTGTATAAGAATTTGTACAAAATTAGAGCTACAAGCCATTAGGTAGCATTTTTCAGATAATTGTCAAAACGTATACTTACATGAGGTTCCAATCAGAGCGATGAACAAGATAAAACTTTTACTGAACATGATGCTGGAGTGCACGAACAACAACTGTGCTGAAATTAGAGCTACGACTGGTATATATATATACGGGGTGCCTCATGTTCCCGATAAGAATTATCGGCCAGTATTTTGTTGGGTATTCCCACAGAGGTGACAATGTTGTGTAGGTCACCTTATCGCCTAAGATCCCAGTGGTTATTTACCATTTTGTTTAATAAAAATAAGAATTAATTACGAGAAAATAACCAGCTTATCAAAGTCGTAATGATTCATAGGGAATTTTGAATGTTCAGAAAGTTATTGTTAATTGTATATTATTATACTTTTTGTCCTTATTGCCTGTGTTTGTAAGTTTGTAAGCTCCTAGCCAAAGGCTGGCTCGCGCGGCGTATTTGTTGAAACTTCCCAACGGTGCAGATAATTTGGTGGGACGGATAATCGTCACGACTAATGAGAAGACGCAAGATAGTCGAACCTCAGAGAAATTCTTGGCAGAAAAACTCAGAAAACGGTTTTTGGCCCGACCCAGGATTCGAACCCGAGACCTTTTGCGAATCGCGACCGCGAAAATCACTATCGCACGAAAACACTTAAATATAAGACTAAATAACCATCAACTGATCATGAGGTCCCGGGTTTGACTCCGGGGTGACACTCCTTTTGTACGTGGGTTTATAACCATGAGATTATTCTTAGTTATCAATAGTTTAAATACCTCTAAATAATTTATGTAAAACCTTATTTTGTAAATCAGTTATCATACTATAATATTAATGTTATCGCACCGATTTTTTTCTCTGCCTCTGTGGCGTGGTCGGTAGTATATGCGACTGCGGTGCGAGAGGTCTCGGGTTCGAATCCTGGGTCGGGCCAAAAAGTATTTTCTGAGATTTTCTGTTAAGAATTTCTTAGAGATTGCCCGGAGTTAGGAAGTTGAGGTCGAAGACCTCCGTGCCTCGGAGAGCGCGTAAAGCCGTCGGTCCTGCGCCTGACCTCTCACTGGTCATGTCGGTTATCCGTCCCACCAAACTATGAGAGTGATGGAATAGAGAGTGTACCTGTGTATTGTGCACACACTTGGACACTATAAACAAAGTCCTGCACAGATGGCCAATTTCAATTAAACTGACCGCCGTAGCCGTATATCGGCTAGGAGGACATTATCGCACCGATAAAGGCAATGATGATTTAACTACAATATTAATAATACAATTGAATTGTTTCTTACATTATAAGCTCTTTCATTTACTAATTCTTACCTGAGAATTGATTTGTTTCATAACAGAATCGTATATAATATATATATTTTCTTTTTAAAGTAGAGCAGTGTTAGCCTGGTGGTATAAGTGGGTAACTCACACGCAACTTGGTTGCTCGTGCTTATCACACAAATATTTGTCCCGGGTAAGATTCGAACCTACCATACGTGGCGATACGGTTATTGCGGCGAGGTGGCCGACGTTATTCACTGCGCACGAAGCGCGTAAAAATAGCAAGTCTTCTTCTTATCGTATGGTTAGTGGTCAACCTAATGTCAAAGTTGTTCAAGCCGCCCGAAGGCCTTTGACTGACTTAACGACTGTTATCGTAGTAGATAACAACCGGAACCGACTTCTAACGTGCCCTCCGAAGCACGGAGACGCCCAGTTCAAATAATACTATGTGGTCACCTATCTGTAGAGTGTCCCTAGGGTGTAGGGTTGCTTAACCCACAGACAACGGTCAGTGGGTTAAGCAACCCTTGGCGCTCACCGGTCGGTAAACGTACCGACCGGTGAGCGTACCCGGCTATGAGCGCTAAATAGCAAGACCTTGGGTCCTATCTCAGGGGGTCTGGAGATAAAATGAAAGTTACGCCGCGCGGTTGAGCGTTTCATAGAAACATGTAACGAAACAAAACCTGGCGGCGCAAATAACCACCGCATTTAAAAATATTTATGTAAATAAAATATATCCATAGAGCTGTTTGCATCTTAAAGTATGTGACCGATTTTTTGTATTGTTAATAGGTCTACTGATCATAATAAAGTAGCGCTAGGGTTCCGCACTAGGAGCCCCTTGCAGGAGGGCGAACCGCGCATGGCGTGCGTCTTGCGGTACTAGCTTATAGCGGTTATCCCGGCGCACGTCTTTGCGGAAGCGGTTGGACACTTGTCAGGTTTTTAGTGGGCTCCACAGTAGATCCAGACTCCAGATATCCCGCTTGCGTTACATAAGAGAGAATGGGTCATAATTTACCTCTTTATGTAACATTTTTTACTGGTACCTCTACCCCTTGTTCGTAGTGTGATGATACATAGCCTCATAGCCTTCCCCGATAAATGGACTATCTAACACTGATTTTTTCAAATCGGACCCGTAGTTCATGAGATTAGCACGTTCAAACAAACAAACAAACTCTTCAACTGTATAATATTAGTATAGATTTGAGACATGTGTCAGATTACTAAGAACGTGTCTAGAAGGGGCGAATTCGCTGCGAATCGTTCGCGCGTTATCGAGGCACCCACACATCGCGTCCAAAATACACGCGAAGCTCATGCTCCTTGTGGAAAGACAATAAGTACATTTTTGATTTCCAATTGTGTAATTTTTGTGTGATGAAGGTTTCGTTATCTTATTTTTTTTATATATAGGTATTTAATGATAAATTTCACTTTTATTATATAGAGCTTATTTATCTTGCACTTACTACAAAAATAAATATATTTTCGAACCATGGTTTTTTTTTCGACACTTTGTATTTTTAAATGCTTAATTATATCATCATTTTCCTCAATTTTTTTCAATGCAGATAACTTCCGAACTACCTAACAAAACTAATGGGTTTACTTTATATATCTATACTTATATTATAAAGCTGAAGAGTTTGTTTGTTTGTATGTTTGTACGCGATAATCTCAGAAACTACTAGTCCGACTTGAAAAAATATTTTACTGTTGAATAGCCCATTTATCGTAGAAGGCTATAGGCTGTATATCATCACGCTACGACCAATAAGAACAGAGCAGCAGTAAGAAATGTTACAAAAACGGGGAAAATTTTGACGCAAGCTAAGTTGCGCGGGTCAGCTAGTATAAAATATAGGTTAATGTCTATACATTTTTTACACATTATTTGTCACATTATTAACTGCCTCGGTGGCGCAGTGGTTTAGGTCGCCACGCTGGTACCATTGCGCCAGGAGGTCATGAATTCGATTCCCACACGGAACAATTATTCATACAATCCACAAATAATTGTTTCGGTCTGATTTTACTTTGTGTCTGTTGTTTGTAAGTTTGTAAAATTCCCTTCGACACAAGAGTAATTCTTAGTGCGGGAGTTGCCTTTCATCAAAAAAACCTTAAAATTCTCATCGTATTTAAGACCCGTTAGCAATTTTGTACTTTGTGTAAGAACTGCGTAAGTTAAAACACTAAGAAACTCATCTGTTTTGTATAAGCAATTAATCTTTCAGAAACCCATCGCTTGTTTACAATACGAATATATTTATGAACAAGATACTTAATTGAACCTCGAAATTATAATAAATCAATGTTTATTTATTAATGGCAAACAATAATCTAGCAACGAGCAATTACAATTAAAATTAATTATTTGCGAGTTTCCTCAACACTATTTTTATTGCTGCTTCTATTGGTCATAGAGTGATTTTAACCTAAAGCCTTCCTCGGTAAATAGACTATTCAACACAACAAAAAATCATATGACCAGGGTGCTGGCCTTAACGTAGGCCAAAGGATATATCACTACATAGTATAAAACAAAGTCGCCCATTTTGTCTGTAGTCCCTTCGTATGCATAAAACTCTAAAACTACGCAACGGATTTTGATGCGGTTTTCATTAATAGAAAGAGTATTTTCTCCGACAGGTTTTTATATATAATTGAAATACATTGAAACTATATTAGCTGAGTATATAGCGATTTATGTCCAAGAAGTCAGAAAAAAAATCTAATTGAAGATTGCATTTGTGCGTGCGCCGCTTATACCGTTGGATACAAGTAAGAACAATGTATAGCAAAAACATTGGTCTTTATTAGTTCTACAAAAAAGTCCGCGATGACATATATCCAGCTTTTTTATTTAAGTCACAAAAACTACTTTTCTGTATTAAAAAAACATTTAATTCGTTGGGTGATGTTTAACTGGTGATATAACCAATAATACATATATCCTTATCAAAATAAGTAAGTTCATCATCACGAGCATTTAATTTAGATTATTTTTGCAGTTTACAGTGTGTTATTTAGACATATAGTTTAGGAGATATCACGATATTAGTATTGCGGCACGGTACGGGCCGGCCGCGGCGGCGGGTTTAATTGTAGATAGTCTTTAATTTTAAATATATGGGAAACCTTTCTCATCGTTAAAATGAAAATGTATGTATACCTTATATTATATTTCAAAAAATGAAGACAAAGTTAATCTTCTAAAAATAAATGTAAATAAAAAATAAGTAAAAGTAATAAAATGTAAAATGTAAATAATTTAAAAAGTAAACAAGAAAATAATAGTTAGATGTATATAACAAAAGTAGGTAAGTACATGAAAAAAAACAAAAAATATAAAAAAACGGTACATAAAAAATAAATAATATTTAAAAGTAGGTACTACGACTTTGATCTATACATATAAGACAAAAAAAAATCTGTACATTACTTAAATATTTTTTCCAAAAACTGATAGGGGGGGGCGATCAAAGAAGAGTCACAGAAACCAAAAAACATTTTAATATTTTAAACGCGGTTAAGGGAAAGAGAAGTTATTGTGAATTGAAAATTAGTATCCAATATGTGTTGGTGCGTTGACTGTATTTGTCGAAGTAGCGGGATACACGCAAACGAAGTTGCGCGGGTCAGCTAGTATATATATATTTATATATATATATATATATTGCGATCCAACATGGGAATGCTGCCAACATTCTGGGTACGTTACCAGTCGACGATGATGAGGAGAAATACTACGACGCGTGCCGTGACTTTTTGTTTTAAGTTTAAATATAAAATAAATTTAACCCATTAATGTCCCACTGCTGGGCAAGGGTCTCCTCCCGTAATGAGGGAGGGGTTAGGCCTTGAGTCCACCACGCGGGCCAAGTGCGGGTTGGGGACTTTGCATGCCCTCAATAAATGTTTTTAACAAATTTTAGGCATGCAAGGTTTCCTCACGATGTTTTCCTTTACCGTTGGAGCATGTGATAATAATTTCTAATACACACATAACTTCGAAAAGCCATTGGTGTGTTCCCTTCGAACCTGCGACCACTTGCGTAGGAGGTGTCAACTTATACCACTCGGCTGTCACTGCACTTTGTATTAAGTTAAAAAATGAAATTAGTTGAAAACGATGGTTGACAACCGATCAAATCAGTTACTCTTTATGAAATGTCAAAATTGCCAACAACACATTTTAGTAATGAAATATGACATAGTGACGTCACAGTGCTTTATTTTCGTTAAAATCAAATGAGTGCCTAATAAAATGTTTCAGTGTGCCAGAATTACAATTTCAATATTATTTACGAAAAAATCTGCACGGCGTCAGCATTTTGGGTAAACCTTTTAAGAGTGCAAGGTCAATATTTGTTTGTGAACCCAGTCACCCAATTGCTGTAATAAATATTAGGTCGGGGAGAAAGTCTTGTTGTGATTCTTGAAGCCAAAGAGATTTTATTACAAGTTCATAGATAGTAAAATGCGAAAAGACTTTTTCCCGACCTAATATTATAGAGGTAGGTACACAATTTTTTTTCAAATCGAACCAGTAGCTCATGAGATAAACTCGTTCAAAGGAACAAAAAAAAAACCTCTTCAGCTTTATAATATATTATATTAGTATACAATAGACTGATTTATTACAATATGTTTTGCACATTTATGTGGTTTACATAAATAGGTAAACTTGACCACAATTTAAATCCTTTGTTTGTATATTATTAAATTGTAATATAATAATAACTTATTATTTATTAGTAAATAATAAGATAACTTATGCAACTCTGTTTAGGTATTATTGTTTAAAAACTATACAAGTAAATAATAATTAGTGGTATTGTGGAGTTACGAGGTGATCATGTTCCTCCAACCAAAGGGAGGATCCTCCGACCAGGCGAGGTGATCGTGCCTGGTGGGCCTAGGCTGCCCGACTGTTGTAGTCGGGAACTTGTATAATATATAGTCAGTGGCAGTGCAAACTTCGATAGCGCGATCTAGGACTTGTGACGTCAGTCACACTGCGCGTGGTGGTTGGTTACGCGCTGGTCCCAGTAGATGTCGCTGTATGTAGCGAGCCGCTACATCACTCCCCCTCAGACCGTAGGTCGATCTTCTCTTCATGTCAGTCAGTCTCTCCAGTGCCATGCATTGATGAGTTCCAGTAAGTCGAAACTGTATGCCGCTAGTCCCAGTGAGTCGGAACTGTATGCCGCTAACTCCAGTGAGTCGGAGAGGTGCGGTGTGCGGTGAAGTGTCCCCAGTGAGTCGGGGCGAGGTGCTTGTTGTCTGCGGTGAGTCGAGACGAAGCGTTGCGGTGCCCTGGGTGCGTCAGAGTAGCGTGACTATGATGCCCAGGTTGGATGCCGGTGAGGACGTAGGGTATGCCAGTCATGTGCGTAAGCGACATGTTCGTGGAGTGCCCTGGTGTAGCCGAAGATGCTGGCTGGAGTTGTTCGACTGCTGCTATAGGAGTGAGGAGTGATGAGGGTGTGAAGGTTTGCTGCTGCTGGTCTGATCTTCGTGAAGGCTGCTTCTAATCACGTCGGGGTCACCACTGTGGAGGAACGAGGTGCTCATGTTCCTCCAACCAAAGGGAGGATCCTCCGACCAGGCGAGGTGATCGTGCCTGGTGGGCCTAGGCTGCCCGACTGTTGTAGTCGGGAACTTGTATATATAGTCAGTGGCAGTGCAAACTTCGATAGCGCGATCTAGGAACAACAGCCGCGCAACAACAGTGGCTTAGTTAACAACAGCCGCGCTCAATCTCTGAGGTTAAGCTACTCTTGCCGGGGTTGTTCTGTGGTTGCGTGGCCATCCTAAACATAATAATATATCAAGTTCCTCCGTATTTGGAAGGCACGTTACGTTGTGGCTGGCCCCGGCTGTCATGTTTAAAGATCTTTGACAGTCGTTAACAGTAGTCAGAAGCTGGAAAGCCTGACAGCCAGTCTTACCAAAAGGTATCGTGTGAGTGTGGAGGTCCGATAGGTAGTCACTCCATGTAAAATACTGATATTCAGCTACATCCGGTGAGACTGTAAGCCAACTCTTGGTGTCCAACCGAATAAAAACAAATGCATGGAACTATTTTCTTATAAGATCTGTTAGTAGATTATTGTTAAGTAAAATGCAAAGCATTTTAAACTTATTGGTTATATTCAATGACTCACAAATTCTTAACGTATGATGGAATTAACTGCATTACACTAAAATGTGGGTTTCCGTTATAAATGTTTCCGGATCGTAGGTAAGTTGTGGCCGTTATTTCTTGATTCTGTTGAGAACCGGCAAAGGTGCATGTGTTCTGTATGACCAAAGTTCCTGTTGTCGTATGACTTTGCTGTTCACCGCGATAAGTATTAGATTCCTGTAGTATAAGCACTCCTGTCGTAACGTGATTTTGACGAGAACTATCGTAAGTGTTTTGTTTCTGCACAACGCTAATACCTTCCATGTTGTGACTTTGTTGATTGCCTCTGTATTTATTAGCTTCTACGAGGACGATAGATTCATCTGCAACGAGTTCTTCTTGTGGTAAATCTGGAATGTATTGATCTCGAAGCTTCCTGCTAGTAACTGCTTTGATCTCGTGATTCTGTTGTTCTCCCTCATAAGTGTTTCGTTGTAGTCCTATATCGGCTCCTACTATTTCCTGGTTTTGTTGACCACCCAAAAAAGAATTATGCACAAAATCTATATCTTTCCCAATGACCTTCTGATGTAGTTGAACTACACGATAAGTATTGTCATATAAAATTATTTCATTTCCCACAAGCTTTTGACTATGATGAGATCCAGTGAATGTATTACCTCTTAGTGTAATATTCTTGGCTTCCAATTCTAATTTTCCATCTATAACCGAAATATTGTTGTTGATCAGTATAAGGCTCTCTGCTTTTATCTTACAAGACTTTGATATTTCTGAATATACTTGGTCTCTGAGCACAACACTTCCCTCAGTTACAATACCGCAGGGGAATCCCGTTGACGCAGTGTTGTAGTAAGAACCATCAGATGGATACGATTGAACCACTGAAAAGATAAAATTTAACATAAACTATACGAGTTGTCAGAAGGTCTAACAACCAGTCTAATTGCTGCTACACACATGCCGGCGGCACATGCCGCGCTGAGTTGTCAAATGATCGAATCGGTCGCTCGAATGTTAGGAACAAATGACGCCGTCAAGCAGCGTATCCCGCCGGTACCCGTAGCGATAAGGCCGCCGGCACTGTGTGTAGCAGCCCTTTCAACAGGATTATAACCCAACTTGGTTGAGGAGGCTCGATAGAAAGTGTTAGAGAATCGGACTTCGCCAGTCGGATATACTACCGATCACTACATAATTATGGATAATCATAATTTGATTACCCCTATGTGTATAAGAATTTGTACAAAATTAGAGCTACAAGCCATTAGGTAGCACTTTTCAGATAATTGTCAAAACGTATACTTACATGAGGTTCCAATCAGAGCGATGAACAAGATAAAACTTTTACTGAACATGATGCTGGAGTGCACGAACAACAACTGTGCTGAAATTAGAGCTACGATTGGTATATATATACACGGGGTGCCTTATGTTCCCGATAAGAATTATCGGCCAGTATTTTGTTGGGTATTCCCACAGAGGTGACAATGTCGTCTAGGTCACCTTATCGCCTAAGATCCCAGTGGTTATTTACCATTTTGTTTAATAAAAATAAGAATTAAATACGAGAAGATAACCTTATCAAAGTCTTAATGATTCATAGGGAATTTGGAATGTTCAGAAAGTTATTGTTAATTGCATATTATTATACTTTTTGTCCTTATTGCCTGTGTTTGTAAGTTTGTAAACTCCTAGCCAAAGGCTGGCTCGCGGGGCAATTTCGTTGAAACTCCCCAACAGTGCAGATAATTTGGTGGGACGGATAACCGACACGACTAGTAACAAGACGCAAGATAGTCTAACCTCATAGAAAATCTTGACAGAAAAACTCAGAAAACGGTTTTTGGCCCGACCCAGGATCCGAACCCGAGACCTTTTGAGAGTCAGTCGCATATACTACCGACCGCGCGAATCACTATCGCACGAAAACACTTAAACAAAAGACTAAATAACCGTCAACTGTGCCTCAATTCTCTACTACTATCGACTACCGACAACCGAACTGTCATCGAGAAATTTTGTATGAAAATCTGATCAGCGCCTCTGACGGGTGTCGTAGGAAACATTTTGGCAGTACATTCTAAATGTCAAAATTTCGATAGCTAGCTGGTTGACGGTAGTCGATAGTTGTACAGAATCGAGGTACTTATCATGAGGTCCCGGGTTTGACTCCAGGGTGACACCTCTCCCTTTTGTACATGGGTTTATAACCATGAGCTTTATTCTTAGTAACCAATAGTTATACCTCGAAATGATTCATGTAAATAATTTTTTGAATCAGTTATCGTACTATTCATGCCATCGCACTGATAAAAGGCAATGATGATTTAACTACAATTTTAATAATACAATTTTTATCTTTATAAGCTCTTCTATTTAATTAATTCCTATCTAAGAATTGATTTGTTTTCTTACAGTCTCGTATTTTTAAATAGTGTAGTGATAGCCGGGTGGTATAAGTGGATATCTCCCACGTAGCTTGGTTGCTCGTGCTTATCACACAAATATTTGTCCCGGGTACGATTCGAACCTACCATACGTGGCGCTACGGTTATTGCGGCGAGGTGGCCACCGTTACTCACTGCGCCAAACGCGCGTAAATGTAGCAAGTCTTCTTCTTATCGCATGGTTAGTGGTCAACGTCAAGTTGTTCAAGCCGCCCGAAGGCCTTTGGAGTATTTATGCTCAAAATAAATTCAGGGGAATAACAAAGAATTAGCAATTATTTTCCATAAATAAACTAAGTCGTTTTATCTTTCATATGAGCAACTATTGATGGAAATTGCGAAATTAAACCATAAAATACATGCCATAAGGACTATTTTCCTTTGAATATTGTATTATCATTCTTTATGAGAGGTTTTCTATAGTTTAGTGACATTTATTTTATTATGGTGTTCGGCTGCGACCTGACACACATGTTGTTAGTGGGTTATTAAATTAGAAATAACCTTTATTTCGTAAACTTCGTACAAAGTATTTGAAGAAATCGTTTATGGTTTTTTACTTTCGCTATAATTGTTACTTGATTTTGTATCGTATTTTTTTAATATTTTATACTGTGCAAGTGTCTAATGTCTTATTGCCAAAGGGCTCTTTAGAAATGTGTTAAACAAGTTCTTATTGTTGATAAAGTGATTCTAAGTAATTTTCAGTAAAGTTTTGCAAGCAGTACTATATAGAATGTGAGATTATACAATTCTTGTTAACTTTTGAATATTATTTTTTTGATGTGGGTAAGTTATACTTATTTGTTTTTATAAAGGTATAAGAATAATTATCTCTTGCTCCAACGATGAAACAAGCATCGTGATGTAACCTTACATGCCTGAAAGTTCTTTAGAAAACAGTTCTTGAAAGTATGTAAAGTCTTTAACCCGCAGTTGGCCAGCGTGGTGGACTTAAAGTTTCAGCCCTCCCTCATTACGGGAGGGGACCTTTGCCCAGTGGGATGTTATGGGTTAAATTTATTAATAAAATAAATGGCTCAGTAATAAAAAAAACTCATTAAGTTATTAATACCTATTGTTACTGTTCGCTATGGTTGTAGGTTCGATTCCTACAAGGAATAATGTAAGTATGTTCGTGTGAGAATAAAATATTTATTTTAGTGATAATTTTACAAACTTTCTACAAATACACGGTAATATATTATAAGAGTGGAGTTTTATTGTTAAATACGAAGTCCCAGGTTCGAATCCTAGGTGGGGAAAGTACTATTAATTGGACATTTGTAATTTGATTTATAATCTTTTACTTGTGTATTACATCACTGTCTGCACCGTCGAGTATGACAGGCGCAATATTATGTGCGAGTTCTTTAATGGAAGTAAAAATAATTTTTGAATGTCTTCGTGGCGCAGTGGTTAAGGTCGCCACGCTGCTACTATTGCGTCGGGAGGTCGTGGGTTCGATTTCCACATTAAAAATTTACTTGTACGATCCACAAATAGTTGTTTCAAGTCTGGTTGTTCTTTGTGTCAGTTGTTTGTATGTTTGTAAAAGTCCCCGCGTCACGAGCAATTCTTAGTGCGGAGTTATCTTAAAAAAAAACAATCCATGAAGACTGATATCCAACTTCAATGAAAGTGACACAAGAACGGAAGCCTTAGCTTTGATAGTCCAAATACCTTCGAAGTCAGAATTGGTTTCCAAACAGCCTTCTATAGGGGCTGTTAGATTAGTCTGCAAAATAAAATAGGCCTTTGAAAGTACACTATATTATTACTAAAAAAATATCTTTTTTAATTACAGATGAAATATCATTACGTAACTGTTGCACAATGTTTCAAAGAGTAGTGATATGTTTAATGTATACGCTTTGTATGCGTTTATCAGTATGTAGTCGCGTGTTCCATGAAAATACGCGCATATCTTTCACACCGAGAGAAGACCACAGGATTTCTAACGATTATTTTGGATATTCTAATGTTTTAACGAACGATGGGTAAGTTTATAATTTAAATAATACTACTCATTTATAAAGTGTGGCTTAACAACAGCTTGTTGTGGATGGGTGACCATCTTATACATATCGAGTTCCTCCATGTTTCGGAAGGCACGTTAAATTGCGGGTCCCGGCTGTCATTTTTAAAGATCTCTGACAGTGGTTAACAGTAGTCAAAAACTTGAAAGTCTGACATCGACCAATTTTACCGAAGGGTATCGTGCTATAAATATCGGGTTGTGGAGGTCAGATAGGCAGTCGCTCCATGTAAAACAATGATATTCAGCTGCATCGAGTGAGACTAGAAGCCGATTCCAAGATAGTTCGGAAGAAAGGCTACACTACTATATGCTCATTAATAGAGTCAGTTCTTGATGAATATTTTTTTCGGGCTTCCAAATCCCCAAACTGCACTTGGCCAGCGTGTTAGACTCACGGCCTAACCCCTCCGTCGTAGAAGAACCTTGCTTTGCAGTGGGACAGTAATGGTTTAAAAAAAAATATTAAGTCAGCCTGTTAAGTTTTTGTATGTAAAGTCAATAAATAAATAGCTAAAAGGATCGACATATATATGACAACTCAGATAGTTCATGACCTTGACTACTGAATTATGATAACACCTTTATCACGGGAAATAGTCAACGCAGTCGAATAGATCGCAGTTAGGAGTAAATCCATTAGATACTAGTTTTATCCCGTACTTTGGTTTATGTTTAGTTAAAGTCAAATATGGTTTATCAACGATTTTCAACTCTCGCGACTTGTACCCATAATATTATAATGAAACGGGTCTTAAACGCGATTGAAAATTAAGGGTTAGAATACCTTATTTGTTTACCCGATGTTTCGATCAGTCACCCCGTGACCACGGTCGATGAATTTCGATCGCAATGTCGGGTTTAAGACCCGTTTTTAGTATTTTTATCTACCACTTATGAGTTGTTTGTCAAAACAAAAGTAACCTTTCATAACTTTTGAACTCTCGTGTTGCATGTTTAACGTATATAATAACAGAATAAGGGAATTAACGCGAACACGCATTTTACCTTAAAATGCCTAACGTTTCGTAACCGCGGCGAGTGCAACCTGCGCCAAAACGTTAGGCATTTTAAGGTAAAATGCGTGTTCACGCTAATTCCCATATTCTATTACGCATGAAAGTAACCTCTGTTTGACATTCAGTCTTTAACTCCAAACTACATACATTCCATCAAAATCGCATTTATAATGTTAAGATATAAGATATGCTATAGAAATCGTAGCTTGTTCCAACGGTAAACGGTAACGGTGGACTCAAGATCTATCCCTTCCCTCATTACGGGAAGAGACCCTTGCCTAGCAGTGGGACATTAATGGGTTAAATTTATCATTTATTATTAATTATTATTCTATCTTCAGGCTTTACGTAGGAGCTCCAAAAGCTGTGGAAAGGATACAAAGAACTGGTTACGTGTACTTTTGTGATTTACACGATTTGAGTGACTCCAACAATTCTTGTCACCGGCTTGGCGCAAAGCCAGTTGATACCAAATTGTACATGGCAAAGAATTTATACGCTGATAGCTGGTTTGGGGCTTCTTTGGCTGTTCTTGAAGACCAGAAACTCTTGGTAAGAAGATTTCCTTTGCGTAAATCAAGTGACACATACACGCTTCGGTTTTCTATCGTTGGATACGGGTAGCACTGTTGCGAATTGCCTAGTTACCCTTGCTATAATCGAAGCACATAGCCAGTTGCGCTCACCGTCCGGTAAACGATTTGTGAGTTAAGCAAGTCTTGGCGCAGTCATTTCATAGATGGGTGATCGCATATTTGAACTTGGCGTCTCCTTACTTCGAAAAGCACGCAAAAGGTCGGTCCCGGTTGTTGTCAATTAAGGTAACAGTTATTAAGCCTTGTCAAAGGCTTTCGAGCGGCTTGATTAACTTTGACCCTAGGTTGACCACTAACCATACGATAAGAAGAAAAGAGATCGAAGTATAGGCTTTGGTTTACCAGATGGTAGCCCAATTTCGTAAGAAGTTTCAGACACACTTTTATAACGGTGAAATCATAAATTACCAAAGTGTGCCACGGCACCTGATAATCTGATTGAATTTTTTCTGCCTTTTATTTTAGGTAACAGCTCCTAGATTCACAACTCGGTATCATAACAGAGGATTTGATAACGTCATGCAAGGAGCCAGCTATTACATTGGACCGAGATTGAACAGGATCTTGGAACCCTTGGCAGACCGTAAGTATTGTCATATGGAACTTTTTAATACCCTTTATTCTACAGCATGTATACTGATCCTCTAGGAGAAAAATTAGATTGGTTTAAATTGCAGATTTTAGGTAACTATATTTTTTCAATTTTATAGTAAAACCACGATGTAAAGAGGTTTTAAAAATATTGAGTTGCTAACCGGCATTTGTGGTTGACTGTATTTATTTTATTTAAATTAAATGCTTATATCAGCGTGTGTATTCAAGACTTATTTAATGTTCATTAGGACTTACCCGATGAGCATTTAGTCCCTATTGTACCTAAAAAAATAACTCGTACCTTACACTGTTGGCGTTAGCTTTTGAATCAACATAATAATATATTTTTTGCAATTACTCATTGCGGGATGTCTAATTTTAAACAAAAATCTGACTAAATTATAAATAACACAAAATTTCATATTTGGACTTTTCCTGTATTTCCATCATGTTTCGTAACGTACAGTAACGTAACATGTTCTAACGTAATATGTTCAAGAATTTTTAATATTTACAAACAAAAATAATGTATTTTACAGGCAGGGTAGCAGAAAACCAGGCTTTTACTTTAGATGGACTCAGAAAAGAATATGGGAATAAGGGGGATAGAATTTATAACTACGCTATAGGACAGTTTGGGTTTTCAATGGCTACAAGAAATAACACTATGGTCTTCGGAGCGCCAGGAATGCTCGGATGGACAGGTATGTAAATAGTATCTGACTTTTATCTTAAGCTATACAACCAGTAGCTCGATTCTCTACTACTATCGACTACCGACAACCGACATGTCATCGAGAAATTTTGTATGAATATCTAATCAGCGCCTCTGACGGGCGTCGTAGGAAATATTTTGGCAGTACATTCTAAGTGTCAAAATTTTGATACTCGACAGTACCGACTGTACAGAATCGCGATACAGCAAGCGTAGCCGCTTGCATGCAGTTTGGGCTGATGAAAATGAGGCTTGATGCTAGATTTTTAGTTACTAATCCTTGTAGTTTGCTGTGAGATTTGTCAGTCAATCAGTCGTGAATTATTTCTTTCAGGTATAAAATCAGTAGTGCCTTTAATATTTGATGGATTTGGTATAGTCGACAAAAAAATACTTAATTCGTAATATAGTCGATGTCACCGTTTCCGCGGCTCAGTAGTGCAGATAGTCGCAACAAATATTTTTTGACTGCCTAAACTTTTGAAGGAATTGATACGAACTCAACAAAAATACATCTTGAGGTGTTTTTTATTAGTTATTTTATATTTTTTATTTTCATTGAATATATTTCAGGAGGATTCCTCAGTTATAGATACAAACCTTTGGACGGCTCTACAAACTTGTCACCGATAGTCAACACTTACTACACACGGGATTTACATCCAGACGACTATTTCGGTAGGTATAAATTAAAACATAGCTTTCGAATTCGTGTTGTATGACTATCATCTATAATTCAATCAGCCTAGGCTTTCTTCCAACTATGTTGGCTTGGCTTTGAGTCTCACCGGATACAGCTGAATACCAGTATTTTACGTAGAGGAACTACCACCTATCGGGCTTGATTTCACCACGCTGGCCAAGTGCGAGTTGGGTACTTTGTCTCATGCCCTATATGTGTTAAACAAACTTTAGGTATGCAACGTTTCATCTCAATAGTTTCCTTCACCGTTAGGACGAGTGATAATTATTTCTTATACACACATAATTTCTTCAAGTACTACTAGATAATTATAATAATAATTGGTAATTATTATACGACAAAATAAAATGAATAATAATAAGTTTTTTATTTTGTGTGTATATGTTACTGTAAAGATTTACCAACTCGCAATGGTAAAAGTCCGAACAATTCTTTTATTTCGAACTTTTACCTATATTCACTTGATGATGTCGAGATGTCGCCGGAGCCCCGCTTCGCGGGGCTCATCCTTGTGGGTGGTTAAAAAAAAAAAACCACGAATGTTAAGGTGGGAGCTTCGCTTCGCTCGCTCCCACCTTAGCCTTCTAACCTAACCTACCCATGTCGCTATGCCCAAAACTCCTTCTTTATAACAATGTCACAGTATATAATTATACCGTGAAATAGTTATAAACATAGTTATGAAGGAGGATTTTTTTATATATCGTAACATAGTTTTTAAACTCTGGCTTGTTCGGACTTTTACCATTGAGAGTTGGTAAATCTTAGGTTTTACCGGAAAATCTTAGGATTTACCACAGTTCGGGCTTTTACAGTAACATATATACTTCATATTATTATTTATTTACACCTCATATTGTCAACACCTATTATTCTTTATTTGTACACCCTTTCTCAACTCACTCTCCTTCCTCTTTTTAACACCTACATAAAAATCTCTGCATCATCCCAAGGTAGACTGGCAGAAAATGCCCCTGGCATTAAGTCCGCCTTTATACAGCCCTGTATATAAAGTTTGAAATAAATAATTAAAATGTTTCTTATTGTTTATAGGTTATAGTGTGGAGACTGGGATTTTCGATGGAAGCGGTAAAATGCATTATGTTGGAGGTGCACCTAGGTCGGAAGGACGAGGAATGGTAATCTATAATTTTAGTTTAAGGATACTTAAGGAATTGTTGAATATTTTTAAAGTTCCGTACCCAAAGGGTAAATACGCTACGGAACCCTATTACTAAGCCTTCATGTTTGACTGTCTGTCACCAGGCTGTATCTCATAAACCGTAATAGCAAAGAAGTTGAAATTTTCACAAATTATATATCCCATCAAAAACATTCTGTAAAAACCTCAAGTCTCGCCGTAAAAAGTTGTGAGATCTATATAATACCAAGTCGATTAATCTATTTAGTCTCTACTTAAAGGACCTTCTGTCTTAAGTTATTACGTATGTTATTATCATGCCAATTTAAAAAAAAACCTTTAAAACAAATAGACCGACCTGGCCATCGCATGATTTGATTATTAGTATGTATCACACTACACAGTTCGACGAGAAGTTAATGCTTCTGAAATGTTAATGGCGAATTTGTGTTTTCTTGCGATGACCAAGTCGATCTATTTGTTTTAAAGGTTTTTTTTTAAATTGGCATGATAATAACATACGTAATAACTTAAGACAGAAGGTCCTTTAAGTAGAGACTAAATAGATTAATCGACTTGGTATTATATAGATCTCACAACTTTTTACGGCGAGACTTGAGGTTTTTACAGAATGTTTTTGATGGGATCTCACTTCTTTTTGTAGAGCGAACATAAGTCCAATTTGTATGGAAAGACGTTTTTTTTTCATAATTCAACATATTTTCCTATGGGAATGTTGTTCAGTTTCATGGGCTAAACACCCTTACCCACCCTATACCCCCTCCCGTTATGCCTCATATAGTAGGTACCTATTTATTTTATTTTATACAGTAATAAAAATTCATTAACTGCAAATGTAACCTTGTAATCTTATACATTTATATGGGATTACAAAGTTATTGTTACAGTTGGTGTATTTAGAAAACTGGACCGAAATTAGAAAAAAATAAAATTTTCCCATGATTAAGACACTAAACCCTATTTGTATTCTAAATGTTAAGCTTCTAAGTCTGCTAGAAGTACCTTAGACTTTTGATGATCGGTGAGTCAGTGAGTCAGTGAGTCAGTGAATCAGTGAGTGACAAAATTCAAAATTTTAACAAGTTGTCATTCTTAAACTACTGGTTCAAATTGACTGAAATTTTAAACATACCGTGTTTATACAATGACTGATTAGTTGCTGAAAATCCAGGCTTCTTGTTTTATCCACAACGAAATTATAGGGGTGTCAAAAATAGCCCGAATTGCTTCGAGAAAAGGATGTTACGGCCGTGCCGCTTTTTTTTGCTCGACTTGCGGGGGCACTTCCGTGCCCCCAGATTTCTGTCGCCGTTATAACAAAAAATGCTAAAAATAATTTTAAAAATCAAGGTGGGTTTCATACAAATACCTTTTGTCCGTTTCGCACTTGGCCGGGTTTTAATATTATTGTAATCATTATATATCTCAGAAAAGGAATATTATTATGTAACGCATTCAAGGTTCATTATTTATTGGTCCCAATCTTTACTAGAGACTCATAAATCGAATCCGAGACTTCATAATCAAAAGCATATAATACTCAGTCCACGTAGATTGGTGTCAACCTTGCGACACAAATAATTCACGTATTTATCAATACAATTTTATCAATTGTTTTCAGGTATTGGTATACGAACCATCGACTTATTTCTGGCAGTCGCTGAAGATAAAAGCTAAGCTCATGGGCCCTCAGTACGGGTCTTACTTCGGGGCTACTCTTTGCTGTGCAGACATCAATGAAGATGGTATTCATGACTTGCTTGTGGGAGCACCGACTTACACGAGCAAAGGAGGTCTTTCTTATGATGAAGGGGCTGTGTATGTTTTTATGACAAGAATGGTAAGGTACAATTAAAATATCCACCTTTATTCATGTGTATGTATACATAATATTTCCATTTACAATATCGGTCCCTCGTAATAGTGCATAACTATTGATCCCGTGTTATAATAGCAATTCTAGTGACTCGAGAATCAAATCCCTTGAAAATCAAAAACTTTGTGATCTGTTCGTCGCGTAAACCTCAGATATTTAAATTAGTAACACTTTAACTATATTGATAGTCTTAACGCCTTTGTAAACAAAGAAGTTATTGTTGAACCAGAAATAAATTTATTTTTATTATTGTTTGTGGAAGCAAACTATAGGAGTATAATTTTGTACATTTTGTAATTCTACACATTGAGCCTTAAATGTCTCGCGGCTTGAAATGCTTCTTCTATTCCTTCCCAATTAGGTATTTTCTGTTGTATATAGTGTACAATGTACATATTATTATAATTGACTTTATATTATAATATTAATTGCTTTTAGAACGGCTCGAGTTTTGTCCTTGAAGAATCTGGTTATGTGATTGGATCAGCCAAAACTGGAGCTCGATTCGGAACCGCTATCGCTGATCTTGGAGATATCAACGGTGATGGATATCGAGGTAAAGAACTGAACCATATTTTTGGA
This sequence comes from Anticarsia gemmatalis, assembly GCF_050436995.1. Taxonomy (NCBI): domain Eukaryota; kingdom Metazoa; phylum Arthropoda; class Insecta; order Lepidoptera; family Erebidae; genus Anticarsia; species Anticarsia gemmatalis. Next base: position 1,983,130 of record NC_134753.1, on the reverse strand, counting down.
ATATATGTTATGTAAATGATTTAATGATATAGTTAGAAACACAACTAAGCGGGCACGGGTTGTTTTGTTTTGGTATTTAGTTTTTCAAAGAGAAGTTGCTGATTATTATAAGCAAATCAAAGGGTTTCCAAACCAATCAAAACGTCTAATTCTTTATTTAACTTCCGAATACTGTTTTTGATGGTTTTTTTTATTTGAATTTCAATTCAAATTTGACAAAACTCAAATGACTTAAAACTTACAAAAGTAATCATATTCCAGATATAGCAATAGGAGCACCTTATGAAGACGACGGTATGGGAGCAGTATACATTTACAGCGGCAAAGCCAATGGCTTGAATGACAAATACTTGCAACGAATACAACCATCTGATGCCAAAGGTTTCGGCTGGTCCATAGCTAAAGGATTTGATATTGATAAAAACGACTGCAATGGTAAGAGACCCAAATTTCATACCATCACCCATCCATGCTTCAAAATATGATAATTAAAAAAAAATCTACTTATATCCCAAAGGCCCATCCAGATTTAGACCTAGAATCCACCACGAAGACAAAATTTAGATTAAAGATATTATATCTCAGTTTGCAAAGTAACCCTTAGGTGTACAAGGTTAATTATCACGATGTTTTCTGGCACCGTCAGAACAAGTGATACTTAATTTCTTATGTGTTACTTTTGCCTTTCTTAAATGCGTAGCACTAGGTTCGAAAATTTGACCACTATTGTGAAGTATCTATCGTTGATATAACGATTTGGTTTGTTTTTCAGATTTAGCCATTGGTGCATACGTAAGCGGAACATCTTACTTGTACCGGTGTATTCCAACAATGTCAGTGCGCGCTGTCATAAAGATGCCGTACGCTATCAATTTGTCACACAATGAGACGACATTTGAGGCACAATTCTGTGTGTCCGCACCACCGATTAAGTTTCATACAAATGTAGCGATGTGTAAGTTGATCTATATTCTTACAATTCTTATCTTACAGTTTTTATGTACACGCTAACGTTTACTTGTCTGCCTGTCATGCTTTGATGCTGATCTGGGGGCTATCACGTATCTTAGTTGACAGTCATTTGAAAACCACTATGCTGTCCATTGTTTTCCCCCTTAGATTATAGTGATTAATACGTTACGTCAAAGCAGCAATGTACTGAATAGTGACCATAGATTTGACGTATACTAGCTGTCAAATGAGATACGTGATAAGCCCGCAGACTGTCATTAAATTTGACACGGTTATTGCCGAAGATCCGGATCAAAATAGGCAACTATTTTCAAAATGCATATTACAAACGCAATTATACTAGACAATTTAAGTTTTTCTGGTATACATTAAGACCGAAATATTTTCTAACGATTTTAATTCCGTACATTGAGTCTTAGACTATCAAACAAAAATCTGACAGGTATTTTCTTTCTCAGATGTAACTGCAAAAGTAAGAGCAGATGTCAAATATGGTCGGGCGATTATTGAAGATTCGTCGTACAGAACGCTTGTATCACCAGACCAAGAACTATGTAATACTGTTACAATACATGTTAATGTAAGTAAATAAACCTATACTTTCATACAAAACAAAATAAAGAACTTGACAGAAATAAAACTGATTTTATATTTTTTCAGGAATCAGCCAATTTATTAGAACCGATGCTCTTTGAATTTGAACTTGAACCTGACGAAGTTATGAAAGGTAAGGTTTTTAGTAATAATAATATAATTAATTTACTTATTTTTCACACACTTACATAATATATTATTATAGTAACAAAAGTAAGTAATTAATTATTTAAAAAATAACACTCGAAAATTGTGATTCCCTGCCCCGAAATATTGATTTTGTAGCTGGTTCTTTAGTATGTTGTACACGCACAAAAACCTACTGGCTACAGCTACAGCTGGCTACAGCTACTGGCTTGTGAATTGAAATTTGTCCAAATATAATAAAACAACTTAATATGCTATTACTTAATAGTAAGATTAGTAGTAGGCGCCCATAGCCAGTTGCGCTCACCGGTCGGTAAACGATCTGTGGGTTAAGCAACCCTTGGCGCGGTCACTCTATAGATGGGTGACCGCATAGTGGTATTTGAAGTGGGCGTCTCCGTGCTTCGGAGGGCACGTAAAAAGTCGGTCCCGGCTGTTGTCTACTAAGATAACAGTCGTTAAGCCATGTCAAAGGCCTTCGGGCGGCTGGAACAACTTTGACACTAGGTTGACCACTAACCATACGATAAGAAGAAGAAGAAGAAGAAGATAGTAAGATAAAAAGTATATCAAATTTCTGGTAATTTTTTGATAAGTCACACATCACATCTTCATCGTTCTGTTTAATCATACATTTTTAAAGTGCCGTATTGAACAATGTGTTTTTTTACTTATCATGTTTCTCTCCGATTTCTGTCCTATTTTTAGACATGGGTCTTCTGAAATGGGGAAATCCAGTCTAGTCAAGAGTGAGTTGACTTAAAAGTAATATTAATTTTTAAACAATGTTTATTTTCAGACAACTCAACAACTTTTTTCATTCAGGCTGCAAGACTGTCTGATGATTCAATATTAAATACATCCGTAATTAAGAGTGTAATGAAAGATTGTGGAATAGATCTTGTTTGCGATCCTTGGTTAGTCATGAATCTGGAGGCTCTGAATGAAAAGTAAGTTGTACAACAACCGTTACTTTTACTTCCTCTTAAGTATTTCTTACGTTAAGACGGGGGTTCGTGCTGTGATTGAGACAGGATACCGCTACCGGAGGCTGCGAGAATTGCTCTTGTGTCGCGGGGACTAACATTTAAAAGATATTCATATAATACATACAGAGAGACATATAATAGAGACGGGGTTGTATCTCATATACCTTTCCATACACCTTCAGGTATCACGTAATGGGAGTGATATTATAACGTACTAGCTGACCCGCGCACCTTCGCTTGCGTCACATAAGAGAATGAGTAAAAATTTTCCCCGTTTTTGTAACATTTTTTATTGCTACTCTGCTCCTATTGGTCGTAGCATGATGATATATAGCCTATAGCCTTTCTCGATAAATGGGCTATCTATCACTGAAAGAATTTTTCAAATCGGACTAGTAGTTCCTGAGATTAGCGCGTTCAAACAAACAAACAAACTCTTCAGCTTTATAATATTAGTATAGATATATGTTGTATTTTTTTACATTTATTTCCTTTTCAGTCCATATATACCAGGCACAAATAAAACCCTAGGATTAAGATTCACCATCAAAAATGTAGGTGAAACGGCTTACGGCTTAAAAGTGCGGTTTACACTTCCTTTGCACCCAAAAAGGATCCCTAGGGCCTGTGACCTTGAAGATCTGACAATGAACTGTAGTATCCCCCAACCGTTTTTGAGAAACCAAGATTTGTTATTGGAAGTGCAACTGGAAAATGATATGATAGTGCAAGAACGCGTTGATTTGAATGTAACTGCAGAATTGATAACAAATGATCCTGTTAAACAAATCATAACTGAAGCATATGAAATGAAATTGGTTGTTGAGGTTCAGCCTGTTGTTGAATTCAAAATTAGTGGGTAAGTTTATTTTGCAATAAAACATGTTTTATAGAATTGTGTTTTGTCGTAACAGTAAGAAGTGACCAAAAGGACGTCACTTAACAACAACCTTCAGTACCTCGATTCTGTACCACTATCGACTACCGACAACCGGCTAGCTATTGAAATTTTGACATTTAGAATGTACTGCCAAAACACTTCCTACGACACCCGTCAGAGGCGCTGATCAGATTTTCATACAACATTTCTCGATGACAGTTCGGTTGTCGGTAGTCGATAGTAGTAGAAAATCGAGCTACTGTTTTCAAATTCATCCTTTATTTACGACTATTGAGCATAGATTTATAAATACCTTAACCTAAGAACGTATAATTTATAAACACTTGCTAGCATTACGTTCGTTTGCGTTCTGTGGGGATTTGTCCGCGAACAAAACACCAGCTTACACACATTGCACAAACCTTATATATTCATAATTTTGACCAAAAAATTGACATAATCTTTTGATTTCAGAAACTCCATGCCAAATTCTTCTATGACAATATTAGGACAAAGTTTAGCTGCTGGTGATATTGTGTCATTCAAGCATACGTTTGAGGTAAATTAAAATAACAATATTATGGTGTAGGAATTCAAGCCGAAACCTGAGAAAGAGATGTTTCTTCCCGATAATTTTGGATTTGATGGCTCAAATATTTTAGTGGGAAAATGTGATTTATTGTAAAAAATGTATTTATATATTTTCAGATAAGGAATCTTGGACCTTTGGACTGGCCAGCTCTTGACGTTTCTATTAGGATACCCAGTAAGGTACGTTGTCCTTAATATTTTTTGTCTATCAATGCAGGGAACAGATCTTCCTCTTTTCCAAATTTTCCAAACAATATTCAGAGTAATCTCTTATTTTGATTTAATTTTCTAAACATTGGAACAATAAATGGTGATACAAATGTTTTTTTTTTATCTTTGAAAATTTTCTTTTCAGACTAATTTAACATCTCCTATCCAAGGTTGCGGGCCTCCAAAATACGATATTTTCCTGGATTGCGTGTGGTCAATCCCAGCCAAGACTTCGTTGGTAGTCTCTTTACCGTTGCAAATAGATTTAGGAGTCGAAGGTTAGTTCAACTGGCTCTCCAAACTGTGTCAAATGAATCTTTACTAATATTATAAAGCTGAAGAGTTTGTTTGTTTGTTTGTTTGAACGCGCTAATCTCAGGAACTACGAGTCTGTTTTGAAAAATTATTTCAATGTTAGATAGCCCATTTATCGAGGAAGGCTATAGGCTATATAACATCACGCTCCGACCATTAGGAGCGGAGTAGCAACGAAAAATGTTACAAAACCGGGGAAAATCTTGACCCATTCTCTCTTATGTGTCGCGAGCGAAGTTGCGCGTGTCAGCTGGTTTTGATATAAGTAGGGCAAAGAATATTTCCCAATATGCATAAACATAAATAAACGAATTAAATCATAAGTTTTTTAACCCGGATTTTTTGAGCAGAAGTGTTGTGTAGATGCGACAACTTCATATCAGTATAATTTGATTTTTCAGGAGATTTTCTAAAGCAAAATAAAACATACAACGCTACTTCATTATTATACACTCTTCGGACTCGGAATCATTACGGATCTGTCGAATACACGTAAGTAAAAAGCATGATGGTTCCCAATATTTAACAATGAATAAACTAAATAACAAACAAATCTTTTATGTCTCAAACATTTATATTGTTTATAATTGTAATAGAATAAACAAATGAAGCTTCTGCAAGTGCTGGACGTGAGTCCTAAAAAGGGTTTAAAGCATTGAGTTTAACATGCAGGCTAAAATTATATCAGGTCTTTCACTGAAGCATCCAGAATTTCAAAACATTTTTTTTCAATCCACTACTGTTTTACTTCTCGTAAAGAGTCTCCTTCCAAACGGAGGAGAGGTTAGACCTTGAGTCCACAATGCTGGCTAAGAGCCCTGAAAATGAAACCTAGTGGGCCTAAAAATTGTTTGACACATTTCTTGCAACAAAAAGACCCTACTCCGCACTTGGCCAGCGTGATGATTCAAGGCCCTCTAGCATCTCCTTTTGGAGGAAATCCCTGCCCAGCAGTGGGATAGCTACGGGTTTAATCAAATCTAATTTAATTACTATATTTTGTTACAGCACTTGTGAAGTGACAACGAAATTGATTCTAGAACCAATGATTAATTATTGGTGCATCATTGGAGGCTGCGTGATCATAGGTCTTCTAATATTAGCTATAATCGTCATTATTTTGCACAGTGTAAGTATATTTTATTTATGATTTCGTAGGAATTTATATCCTAAAAAAAATCAACTGACTACCTAAGATTATCAAATCACTAGCTGACCCGCGCAACTTCGCTTGCGTCACATAAGAGAATCATAATTTTCCCCGTTTTTGTAACATTTTTCACTGGTACTCTGCTCCTATTGGTCGTAGCGTGATATATAGCCTATAGCCTTCCTCGATAAATGGGCTATCTAACACTGAAAAAATTTTTCAAATCGGACCAGTAGTTCCTGAGATTAGCGCGTTCAAACAATACCATAGATAACTTTAAATTTCTGATCTTTTCTTGACTTTTTACTGGAAGTTTTGGTACAGGTTACATTGGCCATGGTGACAAATTGACTATCAGGCAACTTAAACTGCAATTACAGCTTTAAATGACCGAGATATTGAATTGACACGTGTTATTTAAGTACCCAAAAATAAATAATTTATTCTTGTTCCAGACGGGTTTTTTCATTCGTGTGAGGTATCAAAAGATACAGAATATTCCTTTACAAGATGTATCAGAAACAGACCCTTTGCAATCTTCTGAATCCGAAGAAGAAAAACTGAACGAAGAGGAAACTTACGCGGAGATTAAAGACTAAAATATTTAATGTCTACTTAAAAACGTCGTTTAAACTCTGTATGCGTATCATGTATCTCAGTTGACGGCTAGTGTATGCCAAATTGATAGTCACTATTCAGTACATTACTGCTTTGACATAATATGCTAATCACTATACTCGAATAGAGAAAACAATGTATTACATAGTGGCTTTCAAATAGTTCACAACTGAGTGATAGTCCCTCTGATTAGTTATGCAATGTTGTGACACTTTCAATCAATTTTAAAACTGTATATGAGTGGAAAATACAAAACACTGTTTAACTAATCAGAGCTTATAACTCGTTTATTACAATCATGTAGATCGACTATAGTTAGTAGTTATAGTTCTTTATTTTATTCTGGTTGTATTATTTGTACAGTATTTTTAGCGTTTAACTTAAGTATCAATCATTCATTATCAGTATTAATCAAGAATAAATATTAAATGAATATATAAATGCAGTTTTATTACTTTCAATTGTTTTGGGACATATCTATATATGTATTTTCATTGCTGTCCCACTGCTGAGTAAGGGTCTCCTCCCAAATTTAAGGATGAATAAGGAATTGGGTCCACCACGCTGGCTAAGCGCAGATTGAGGACTTTATTATTTTTACATTCCACAAAATTCAACTGTATGGAACAGTTGAATAGAATCATACATAATCCATACTAATATTATAAATGCGAAAGTAACTCTGTCTGTCTGTCTGTTACTCAATCACGCCTAAACTACTCAACCAATTTGCATAAAATTTGGTATGTAGATATTTCGATACCCGAAAAAGGACATAGGCTACTTTTTACTCCGGGAAAATAACGCATTTCCATGGGAAAATTCAGGTGGCGGACGGCGGCGGATAAATAAATAAATACTATTGGCCCACGGTCAGTTGATCCAAACTTTTTTTGTAAATTTTTTTTTTTTTTTTTTTTGTTAAATAAATATATTTATTTATTGGCTCCAAACTTATTATAATGTTACATAGTATAATGTTACATTTGAGTTTTATACAGTATATAAGAGAGTTAGTAAGAAAGACTATTTTAATTGTTAGTGAACGGAATAATTATACTTATAACATGCGCTAGAGATACAATATTATTAATTCTAAATATAATTAATTGTGACCGACCTGAGCTAGGTTTTAAAAAAAACCTGTGTTACAGGACTTCACTTGACGCGACTTTGAAAGAAATTTTATTCGACATTATTTTGGTTATTTGCCTAGATTACAATACAAAAAGTTAGTTATATACAGTGGTAAACTATAAACTAGGTGTAGATTTTAAAACTAACAGTATTCAATGGTTTTACTGTACAATGTCTAGTAATTTTTTTGTATCTGAGTAGTCGTATTGTCCTAAGTATTCAGACAAAATTTTTCTAACTTTTTTAGATGTAAAGTTATAAATGTGTAGTTCCTTATTTAACTTATTATATAGATATGGCCCCAAGCAGAGCTTGCACTATGGTAACCATATAATAGATAAAAAATCCTATACTGTAAAATATATAATTATTCATATAGGTCACATTATCAACCAGGCTCAGAACAAATACCCGTGCTCATCACACAAATATTTGTCCCGGGTGGGATTCGAACCACACGCGGCGCTACGGTTATTGCGGCGAGGTGACCACGTTAACCACTGCGTCAAACGTGCATTTAATGATAAATGTCAGGTAGCTTAAATACATATTTTTGTGGAAACTGAAACGTAACAAAGAAGGTAATTAATTTAAATAAATATTCAAACAAAGACTCTATTAGTCTCTAAAAAGTTAATTAACTAATGGGTTCAAATTCTTTGTACAAAAGTTTAATCCTATTGTTATCGTTCTAAATGTTAAATCAAAATAACAATAAAATCTAATGTGTTCTCGTTAGGATTAAAATTATCCCGAGTAGGCAAGTATATGTAAATTAATATACTTAAACTAACTGATCCGCGCAACTTTGCTTGCATCACAGAACAGAGAATGAGAATCATAATTGCCCCCGTTTTCGAAACATTTTTTACTGGTTCTCTGCTTCTTTTGGTCGTAGCGTGATGTTAGATAGCCTAAAGCATTCCTCAATAAATAGGCTATCTAAGACTAACATATTTTTCAATTCGCACCCGTAGTTGCTGAGAATAGCGCGTTCAACCAAGCAAACAAACTCTAAAATTTTATAATAAGTATACATAGATTACAATGCACTTGTAATAATGACCTGCATATATGTATGTAACGATCCTTTCATACCAAACTATTCAACCAGTAAGAAATTTGGAGGCAACAAACGTGAGAAAAACGAACTGACAACCTTTTCGTTTATTTTTGAAGTCGATCAGCGTCCCTAGCGTATTTTACAAGAACTAAAATATATGATAGTTTTTACACAAAGTCGAGTAATTTTAAATGTCAGATAGAAGATATTTTTTGACAAAGATAATAGTCTAAAGAATGGTTTTATTAAAAACAATGTATTGTAAACACAGCAACAAAGACTCAATGATATTTAAATCATTATCTCGCGCGGGAAGTGAGATAACATGAGTCATTCACAGCTTCCATTACTTACAATATTATAATATAATGAGCATTTGTATTAAAAAATATAACAATTTGTTTTATACTCTATTAGTCATATTGAGACGTGCATCTGAGGGTAAAGCAACTCCTGACGCGGTCATTATTATAGATGGGTGACCGTGATAGCTTCAGAGGGCACGTAAAGAGTCGATCCCGGTGGTTGTCAAGTGATCATGTCGTAGGTTCGATACCCAGCTCAACCAAAGTGATAAAAGGTGTTTTAATTTTTTTTGGGATATACTCAGTTGCAGACTTTAGTTAGGTGACATGCGATAAGCTAACCCAATATTTGAAAATTTTATGAAAAAAATGCGCTTTTTAAACTTGAACGAATATTAATAAGATACAAAAAAAAAACAAAAGCTTAAAAAAAGTAGTTTCGTAGTTTAACATTTTGCAAAAAAAAACTTCTAAGTGCCAATAATTGTAAGAATTGTAGGAAAGCCCAAATTTCTGTTAATATGTCGAACAGTTAACCCATTTTAAGTGTTATTTTAATAATAGAAAGCTTCATTAACCCCAATTGTATCCAGGAAAGTGAGTAGATAACGGGAGAGATACTCTTTCTCTCTCGCACTTATGTTTAAAACAATAGGTGCGAGAGAGATGAGTAATATGGAAGGAGTTAATTATCTGTCCACTCATTTGTTAATGCATTGTAAATATAAACTAATATTAAAGTTGGGCTGCAGTAATGTAATGCATTCGTACAATGCAGTTTGACTTGCTACTGTACAAATTTAGTTGAAAAAACAGTGTCTTGGGATACATTTAATAGGCATTTTAAAATTTTAAAGTTAAGTTTAAGTAAATATTTTTTTTAATAACAGTGATGACAGTTTAAGCCTGACTGTGCAAAGGAAAGTAATGTTTAAGTGATTTATTTTTACAGTAAAATTATTAATGTTTGATTAAAAGACAATTTTCAATGAAGTGAACTAAGTGCATGTATGTATTTATTTTTTTAGTCATTGTTATAATCTATACTAATATTATAAAGCTAAAGAGTTTGTTTGTTTGATTGTTTGTTTGTTTTTTTTGAACGCGCTAATCTCAAGAACTACTGGTCCGATTTGAAAAATTATTTCAGTGTTAGATAGCCCATTTATCGAGGAAGGTTATAGGCTATATATGCGCTACGCTACGACCAATAGGAGCAGAGTACCAGTATAAAAAATTACAACAACGGGGAAAATTTTGACCCATTCTCTCTTATGTGATGCAAGCGAAGTTGCGCGGGTCAGCTAGTCAATAATATATTTATTTTCTCTCCACAATAGGTACTTAGGTCTAGGTCTTACAATAGAAAACTTATGCTAGGCTATAATGCTGTTAAGAAACCATTCTCAAAAGAAAAGACAGAGATTGATCTATAACTAAAGCTAGACTTAGATTTAAATTCTTATAATAATATACTGTCGAGGATACCTAATTCAAATGAAGTAGGCACTTATAACGCCGGAACAATAATAAGGGACTCTCGAAAATACATTGAATGAAAAAGTAGTATGTAGTAGTAGTAGTAGTAAGTAGTATGTAGATTTCCTCAAAATAATTCCACTTACTGTTACTGCAAATGACAATTACTTTGTTAAAATCATAGTTTAACATAAGCCATATGTCATAGATATGATATGTGATAAAGTTTAAGTGTTCAGGCATTTTTTGATAACGTAAAAAGCAAACCACCAATTTTATTTAGATGATAGTTTTATAGTTTAAATAAATTAAGTATAATGAAATTAAGTTAAGTATTTTTTTTTCAGGTATTAGTAACAAAAACACACTAATTCAACAAAAATACAATGGCCAGAGATACAATATTATATTTTTTATGCTTTGTTGTACGGTATTCTTTTCAAAGTTTTGTATTTCACGAAAATACAAATATAAAATTTATTCCGGAAAAAAATGGACTGTCGAATGAATATTTTGGATTTTCAACATTACTAAGACCGGAGGGGTATAGTACTATTTACTTTATATAACATACATACATAAAATCACGACTTCTTCCTTTTAGGGTAGGCAGAGACTAGAGTAACAGTACTAACGTTATATTGTTTTAAAAGAGATTTATTTTTTACATTATTTTTATTTATGTAGTTTTTTAATGTGAGGTTAACTTAAAGAGTTAATTTTAGTCAACATTTAACTCAAGTAAAAATCAGCTCGTTCTCAGCCCCATTTGAGCTTATATATTAATACTCTGTTAATTTAAAAGTTTACGTTGTAACCTTCAATTAATTTGCCGACTACAAAAAAAAGAGGAAGTTTTCAATTCTGTGTATGTTCTTTTTGTCCTAAAGTCCAACAGAAATATTTCAGAGACACATCCTTAAATTTATGCCAAAATCCACAAATTATATAACGTCCATATTTATCGCACGCGACACCACATTTTCACGATACAATAATTATCATTTGTTAAAAACATTGACCTTTTATCAAACCTTTTAATCAAACAGGCTGTACGTCGGTGCACCGAAAGCAACCAATAGAGTAAAGGAACCGACTGGACTGGTATTTATATGTTCCCTTCAAGAACTGGCCGTCAGAAATGTATCGTGCCAGCATTTAGGCTCCAGGTTTCAGAAAAGCAGGTTAATGACCCCTTACGACTTGAGGAGAGACATGTGGTTTGGTGCATCCATGGAATCTGTTTCAAATGATCGGTTATTGGTAAGTAGAATATTTTGACTAGGGATTGCAATCCGGTCCGACGAAATTAAAATGAAATTAAGATATAATAATTTTAAGTATTCAAATAATCGGTCTCAGTTATTAATGTAATTATTTGTAAGTACCTACCTACTAGAGGAGAGCATACTAATTATTATCTCACTTAACGAAAATATTTCAAATACAAACACCGGATCCGGTGGACCGGATTGCAATCCCTAATTTTGACTGATTCCGTGGCTTAGGTCGCCATGCCGGTACCATTGCATCTCCCGCGGAACAAATATTTGTGCGATTCAAAAATAACGGTTTCGGGTCAGGTTGCACTTTGTGTTCGTTGTTCGTTTGTTTGTCCCAGCGACTCAAGAGAAATTCTTAGCTAAGGAGTTATCTTTTTTAAAACAAAACAAAATAATATTTCTGTGGGACAGTAATGTTAACCCTTGCTCAGCAGTGGGACAGTCATGGGTTAAAGAGAAGAGACAAGTACGTTTACTGATTATCATGTTCCTTAATTGGTGCCGAGCTTTTTTATTTTTTGCTAAGCACCTAATTTATACACGTACTTTTGATATAAATTGTGATGTCTGAAAATTTACTTAAGTGTAAGACTGTATAGGATAGTTTTATTACCAATTAGTTTATTATTTGAAAAAGAGCATTGTTTTTTTTAGGTATCGGCACCAAGATCAAAAACACAATACGATTCAAAGAACTTACTAATGCATGGAGCGACCTATCTTTTGTCACCAAGAAGGAATCGAATATTGAACCCTTTGGCTGATGGTAAGTAACTCTCTTTTATCTTTTTCTATTTCTCTCTCTCTCTCTCTCTTCTTCTCTTTCTGGATATTCGTCCCATCTGTGCGTCGGAAGGTCGTAGGTTCGATTGAATCCCATAATATTAGTGCGATCTAAAAATATTTTTTTCGGATCTGATTGTTCTTTGGGTCCTTTGATTGTAAGTTTCATAAAGTCCCCGGGACACGAGAGAATTTTTTTGTGAAGGATTTGTCTTATAAAAAAACTGAGAAAAGTGAATCGAACAAAGAGAACAAATGAACAACCCTACAAAGTTAAAAGAAAATAGATTTTATATGACATATTTTATCAGAATATCGTTAAAACTAAACCATTTCTCTTTACACCAGAAGGTAGAAGCAGTCACCAAGCATTCGTGACAGATGGTCTAAGACCAGAATATGGATCTGGTAAAACGCACCTGTACTACTACGCTCATGGACAAGTTGGTTTCTCCATGGCCGTTACTAAGATGAACACCGTGGTCATGGGAGCTCCAGGATTATTGCAGTGGACAGGTTAGTGAAAAGGGGCTGGTTCTTCACCAGTTTCTGTTTCAAGACTTCTGTGCTATTTGATTGTAAGTAGCACGATTCGCACGAATTCGTACTGTTACTACAATGCACACAGTACAACCGCGTACAGGCGTAACGCATATATTATTTATCAATCACGAAAAGATTTTGAAAGGACTTTTTCGCACACAGTAATATCTTTACTTGTACAACGTCTACAAATATACAAACACCTACGCTATTATCTCTTTCACACTGATATTTGGCTACGGCGGCCAGTTTCATTGAAACCAGTCAATTGTGCAGGAGTTTGCTTAAAGTGTTTAACCCCCGGTTTCTTAAGTATATTTAGCGGTATTCATTTAATTGATAGCGTTCAAACTCATTAAAAAAAAAAGCTATTGAATTGATAAAGTACCGCTATTCTCTCATAACCCTAAGGACGCCCAAACCGACACGATCAGTAAGATTGTTTTATCTTATACGCCTACAGTTGTAATTATTTTTATGTTTTTATTTTCAGGAGGTATCGTGACTTATACGTTTAATCCAAATGACACCCTTCCATTTACAACTCCACAACCGATAGCAAATCCTTACTATACAAGGGAATTGGAACCAGATGATTATTTTGGTAAGATTTCAAGTATATGACTTATATTATCATATAAAATGATCCTTGATAATAAAACAGCACAAACGGTTTGCAAAATTTTGCTATAAAAAAAACAAATAAATGCAAAACAATCCTACTAATATTATAAATGCGAAAGTTTGTGAGTATGTATGGATGTTTGTTACTCTTTCACGCAAATACTACTGAACCGATTACGATGAAATTCAGATGAAATTCATAATAACACATAAGATACTTTTTATCTCGGAGTTCCCGAGGGGTCGGAATTCACACGGGAAGCGACGAAGTCGCGGGCGGCCTCTAGTAAACCATATTTTAGGCATATTTCCTTTTCATAATGGTTGTTTTTCACTCTTTCGGCAAAGGTATTGCCTTGTCATTGTATGAACAGGAATGTTGCATAAAAATGTGAATATTTTGAATTTGACTAGCTAACTTAGCGCAATACTCAGTGGCCGTCACGCATTGGGCGTTCGTGGGTTCGATTCCACGCAAAACAAATATTTGCGCGTTCCCTGTTTCGGATCTTTGCTTTGTGTATGATGTTTGCACGATAGTAAAAGTTGCGACACATAGGTAATTCTTAATATGGACGCTATTATTTTAATACATTTTCTTAAACCCAAATGGTTGAGGTTTATATTTTATATCAAACCTATATCTTCTATACATTGATTGATAATGGTTATTTCAGGATACAGCGTTGAATCTGGCACTTTTGAGAAAAATGGTGGCGTACTTTATATTGCAGGTGCTCCTCGGTCTAGTTTAGCTCGTGGAAAGGTAAATTTCCGAATATCTTTTATTATCAGTTGCACCTTACTGTTATCCCAATCGATGTTATTTCCTTCATGTGTGTCCCATTTTTACGGGGTAATTTTACTTTAAATCAAACATTCTTATAGTAAGATACAAACCACGATGAAATGTTTATATGAGGCTTTAGAAATCTATCTACTCACAGTATTTTTCGAAACGAATCAAAACTCGCCGGGGAGCCATTAAGTATCTCAGTTGATAACTATTTTAAGCTACTATGCTTTACATTGCCTTCTCAAAATAAAAGTCAAAGCAGCAATGTACTGAATCCATCAATTTGATGTACACTAGCTATCGACTGAGATACATGATAAGCCCGCAGAATTAACTTGATGGTGGCATAATTACAACTTCAAATAAAAATTACTCATCTTATTTCCCCAGGTTTTGCTATTCAAACCACCTATTGGAGAAACGGATCCATTGGATATAAAAGCCAAGCTTATTGGACCTCAAACAGGATCATATTTTGGAGCAACACTTTGTCGCACGGATATCAATAATGATGGACTGGATGATCTACTTGTAGGAGCTCCGACTTTCGTCAAAAATGATGGGGCTCTTCCATACGATCAAGGAGCTGTGTTCATTTATATTACTAAGCCGGTAAGTTAGTTTTAAAGTTTAACAAAGCTTAACTTCAAAAAAATACGCTAGAGATAGTATGATTATTTGGATGGATATAATAATGGATAGTATGAATGGATAAATCTTGTACTCAAAAACTTACATAATAATATGAATGGTTTTATCTTTTCGTAAGTACGTAAAATTTGTTATGGGGCTCACTTAAACTCAAGGAGTCAAAAGACCTTATTAAATAAAAATTTGAAACAAAGTATTCTTAACATTGCTGACAGAAGCTTTTGCGAAAAAATGGCCGTGTTTTTAGTAGCGACAATATTAATATAATTGGGCAATTTTTTTATTTTCTCCCTAGACCTCATCTGGTTTCGTTTTAGAAGATTCTGGGTTTGTAACAGGCTCTGAGGCTGATGGTGCAAGATTTGGAACAGCGATAGCAGATCTTGGTGATGTCAACGGTGATGGATTCCGAGGTAAATACTATATAGTCTCTTGTCGTACTAAAATGGAAAGTTAACTTGTTTTGTTTTCTTTAAGACAACTCCCGTACTAAGAATTTAAGACTTTTTTCCTGTCGCGAGTACTTTTACAGACATACAAACTATCACAAATTACAATCAGACCAGAAACAACTATTTGTGGATCGCACAAATATTAAAAACAAAAATACAAACTATGAGATCCTATCGATGGTCTAGTAGTGGAGTTATAAAAATTACAACAAAATTAATATTTTCGGGGTCTTTTGTATTAATTCAATAAAATAATTGTTGACGATCTTATTCCAGACATAGCTATAGGAGCACCTTGGGAAGACGATGGTGTTGGAGCAGTTTACATTTACATGGGTTACGCTGGAGGCTTTAAGAAAGACAATGTTCAAAGAATCCAGCCATCTGATGCAAGAGGCTTTGGCTGGTCGATAGCTAAAGGTTTCGATGTAGATAATAATCAATGCAATGGTAAGAATTTTAATAATACTCTGTATGTTTTTTTTGTGTATTGACAACGATGGTGCCCTGGTGAATTTTAATCAACAATTTCCGCACTAAGGACGTCTTATGCAATCCAAATTACTTTAATCTTTTGAAATAGTTACATTAATCATCATATTTACGTCCCCATCCTCCACGTGGGTCAACGTGATAGACCGAGGCTTAATCTTCCTTTTATTACCGGAGCCTGACTCGGGCCAAGCAGTGAGATAATCATTAATATGCATATTTATGTTTCCCGCTTTCGCCAATCTTCCCCGTTCTATGCCGCTCGTGTCCAAGACTTTGTTATTTTTTTACTCATCTTGCTATTGGTATTTTAACGCATCATTTGCTCTCTCTCTCTTTCTTGGATATCGGTGGAACTGTAATAGATTTAATTCGTTTTCGACTTATTTATGTAATTTACCTATGACAAAACGTAAATTTTAAATATTTCCTGTCATTTTCAAAGATGTTTTTTCAGTCGATACCATTAATCCTCTTTATTTCTTGCTTTCAGATCTGGCTATAGGTGCATTTAACAGTGCCTCATCATACCTATACAGGTGTATTCCTACCATGCGTGTGACCGCTTTCATACGGGTACCAAACGCGGTGAACATACCTCACAATGAGACAACATTCACTGCTATGTTCTGTGTGTCTGCACCTTTTATTAAATTTCGATCTGATGTTGAATTAAGTAAGTATTCTTCTAATATGATAAACACGAATTTTTGTTATATCTTTGCTTTTACTCTTATATACAGGAATCGATGAATGGTTTTTGATAAATTTTGGCCGACATATACGTCTAACTTATTATTTGAATTACAAAAAGAGAAGTTTTTAGATACAGGCAAAAATACAGACAGAAGCTAGTCAAATGATAAGTATTAGTACACTACGCTGGCCAAGTGCGGGTTGCGGACTTTTTCAAGCTCTCAAAAATATTATTCGAAATACTATTATTTTATTTGATTGAAATACTTGTTTCAGATTTAATTGGAAATATAAAAACCGACCCTGCTGACAACCGAGCCGTGATGCTCAGTGATCCACAGTACACAATAACAGCTTCACCTGACAACGAAATATGTGACCAAAAAACTATTTATGTCAACGTAAGTAAAAGATAAGAGATAAATTCTTCCAATCTATACTAATATTATAAAGCTGAAGAGTTTGTTTGTTTGTTTGTTTGTTTGTTTGTTTGTTTGTTTGTTTGAACGCGCTAATCTCAGGAACTACTGGTCCGATTTGAAAAATTATTTCAGTGTTAGATAGCCTATTTATCGAGGAAGGCTATAGGCTATATAACATCACGCTACGGTCATTAGGAGCGGAGTAGCAACGAAAAATGTTAAGAAAACGGGGAAAATTTTGACCCATTCTCTTCAGTGACGCAAGCGAAGTTGCGCGGGTCAGCTAGTCGACAAATAATTTGGCTTATAAAAGAGCTCGGCTATATCAAAACATCGATCTCCCAGGTCAAGCTACGCTTGCCGAAAGTCCGAATGTGGTGTGTGTGGGTGTGGTGGGTCAGAAGCTTGAAATCTGACTGGTTGTCTGAATTTCAACGTTATATCAATCGCTCCATGTAACAAGAAGACAGGCAAGGCTGATAGATAAATTATTTAGCTTGTAAAATCTCTTTATGCTTACTTGATGTATTAAATAAAATATTTATTTATCTTTTTAGCAAACTGCAGATCTACTGAAGCCAATACTTTTAATATTTGAACTTGAAGCCGATGAACTGATGAAAGGTAAATTCAACAATATAATAAATTAATACTTATATTCTATTCCTGTTTGAAACACTGTGCGCGGTTGTTAGTGTACCCGTCCGCTGAACACGAAGTCCCGGGTTCGATTCCCAGGTCGGACAAAGTGCTATGGGTATTTTTCTTATTTATATTATCCTCGATAGTAGTTTGGAATTAGGTAGCGTGGTCGCCCCCTATTACAAGTCTTGGTATACTTGGGTATATTCCATTCACTTCTGCCTACTTCTTCGGGTTTAAGACGCGTGAATTACGTAGGTATGTATTTATGTACATATCTTTAAATAGTCAAAAATGTATTTTATTGCGAAAATAATTTAATATTATCGTACACTTTTAATAGATTTAAATAGTTTTCCAACAGATTTTATAATATTTTTTGTTTTCGTTATTATGTATTATAATATATGATGTGCATGTTGTATTCACCTGTAATTGGTTAAGCAATTAGATAAGTTCCCTAGGCTAAGTTCATATTGTTTGTATTATTGTTTAAACCGTTGGTGAATCTAATAAATAAATGAGTATTTTCACGCGGATGACGTCGTGGGCTAAAGCTGTTGTTTCATGTTTTAGAAAGCTCATCAACATTTCTAATGAACGCTGCAAGAATGTCTCATGATTCGTTGCTGAAGACTGAAGTACCAGTACAGCTGATGAGGGATTGTGGTGAAGACCTGTTCTGTAATCCATGGTTACATATGACTTTAGAGGCTTTGGATAAGTAAGTAATTATTCTATTGAATATAATATACCGTCATCTTTGAACATTATACTTTGATTCGATTCTCAAACTATCGACAAATTATGGCTAGCCATTAAGACATTTTGTTCAAAAATTTGATAAGCGCCACTAGCGGGCGCCGTTGGAACTATTTTTGCAAAAATAGTTCAAATTTTTTTCTCGATAATCGATAGTACTGTAGAAAATTGTGCCTTTGGGCCAATTTCTAGTAGTAAGGTATTGAAGATTTTTATGCAGTCGAGGCCACCATGTTGCTGCCGTGTCATATACTTTTGATTTGTACATGGATGAGATATTCGTTTAATTAACAAATATTTTATCTGTTTGTTGTTTTATTTTGTAAAAGTCTCCACTACACAACATTCAAATTTTATCATTATTCAATTTATGTTTCATTATAAGTACACACACTTTTTTATATGGTTAACAATTTGATAGTAAAATGAAGCCACTTTTAAAATAGCCAATATCTTTTGTTTCAGCCCCTACATACCGGGAAGTAATCAAAGCCTTGGATTCAGACTCACAGTGCTCAATAAAGAAGAACCAGGTTATGGCATCAAAGTCAACATCTCTTTACCCATGCACCCCAAAAGAATACCAAGTGATTGTTCGTTCCAAGACCTTCTGATGTCCTGCGACTTCCCTCAACCATTCTCAAGGAACGAGAAAATTTTATGGGAGGTAGACTTGGAGTATAATATGAATGTCACTGATAAAGACTTGGTTGTGAGTGCAGAACTTAGTGATCGGTTTAATAGGAAAATAACAGATGAGAATTATAAGGAGTTGAGTATACAAGTTACGCCTGAATCTAGTTTAAGTATTAGTGGGTAAGTTTATACAGATGTCTATGGTTTACAAATAAACAAAATAAATATTTTTGATCAAAATTGTTTTTGCTTTGAGTTACGAGGTTCACGATTTTAATAGTTTGTTTTTATGTGCAATTGTTTTATTTTGCGGGAAATTCTGTAATTTGTCTTGATATTCATATTATTATGAAAAACGTATCATTGTACTAGATTTTCATTTCCACAAAATTCATAACTATTTAATATTGTTACTAAAGTATCAAAAAGACTAAAATTTTGTTTAGAACCCGTATCTAAAAAGCTAAAGTTATGTTATTTACTTATTTCAGAAAATCAATGCCAAATGCAACTATGATGGTTTTAAGAGACAATTTATTCGCGGGAACCAATGTTGTATTTAAACATGATTTTGAAGTAAGTCCGACTATTATTTCATACGTTATTAGAAGTTTCTGACTGGACTGTGGAGGTCCGATAGGCAGTGGCTTCATATAAGATACTGGAGGCAGAAGCCAATTATAGTTGAAAGAAAGTTTAAGCTGATGATGATGATTTGTAAATTTGTAAATGAATTCCTCTATGCATGAGCTTTCATCTAATGTATGGTTATTATTTCAGATAACTAATCTGGGACCTTCGGATTGTCCATCATTAGTTGTTCACATACGGATTCCTGATAAGGTATATATTTACTATTACTTCTAATTATTTCAATATAATTCATTGTTTCGTATTTAACTAGTAGGTGGTGTTGGTACTCACGTTCAAATCTTGGATAAAAAAATATAAGGACCAATGAATTTAACAAAATCTTTCCACATTTGAAAGGTTCTTGACACCAAGGCTTTTATCATATCGTATGTGTGTTCAAAAGCGAATCCGGGTGAAGCCTGGGCAAATGGCTAGTATTTTAATAAAGTAATATGTATTGTTATTTTCAGACTAATATTTCAGCCGACATCGCAGGCTGTATAATTACAGATTTTGGATACAAATGCGTCTGGTCTGTACCAGCAAAGGTTTCCTTCCCAGTGTCAATTCCTCTCTTGATGGATCTGAGCATCGAAGGTTAGTAAGCAAAGATATTTACCACTCAGCGTAAAAGTACGAAATTTATCTAGACACGTGGTAGCGTGTTGAGCACTGTTCAAGCAAAGGAAATGGCTGGCCAGCGCAACTGAATTGAAACGCAAACTGTTTGGTATGATGATTTCTTAGTAAGTCTTAGTGTAGAGGGGCACTAAGGGAGCATTTGCGGAAATGCCCTCGAGGAGGTAAAAACGGGAAAAAGCTTTTTTAGAAAGAGCAGCATTAAAACATTCCACTAATATTATTATATTAAAAACAATCCAATCGTCTGGGATTGCTTTATATAAGTTTTATTTCGGCAGTCTTGAATATTATATAATATGTTGTTGTTACAGGAGAATATTTATTACGGAATATGACGTATAATGCTACCTCTACTATACTGATTGAATCTAGCTATGGATATAACCAAACGTAAGTAATTCATCACGCGATTTTAAAATACTCATGAGTCAACTCTAGCTAGGTACACGCGAGCCAGGCGTGTTGCCTGGCTCGCGTGTACCTTTTCGATAATAAATAGATTCTTAGGGTCGGAAATATTTTTGTTTAATGTTGTATCCCACTTTTAAGTACTTTATTGGTTCGGGGATGAGCGGTTGAATTTTTTTTTTGTTTTCAAGTATGCTTTCACTTTCATTTCATTTGTGTATTAAGCTATTTTATGAACTTGGAAATCTGATCAACATTTTTTACATAATTTTACAGGTCATTTGAAGTGACTACAGCAATGTTTCTGGAGCCACCATGTATTATTTGGTACATAGTCGTACCGTGTATATTCATAGGACTACTGCTTCTATCAATCATTGTGTGGATTCTTCATAAAGTAAGTTATATGGCCGAACTATGACATAAAGAATCGTTGAAAGACAATATTATTATATTACTATTAAACTATATTTCTTTATGACCCGCGCAACTTCGCTTGCGTCACATAAGAGAGAATCTATACTAATGGGTCATAATTATCCCCGTTTCTGTAACATTTTTCGTTGCTACTCCGCTCCTAATGGCCGTAGCGTGATGTTATATAGTCTAAAGCCTTCCTCAATAAATGGACTATCTAACACTGAAATCATTTTTCAAATCGGCCCAGTAGTTCCTGAGATTAGCGCGTTCAAACAAACAAACAAACTCTTCAGCTTTATAATATTAGTATAGATTACACTTTATAGTAATACCATCTATTTATTTCTTAGACAAAATCCAGGGGCAATATAATAATAATAATATAATAAATGATAAAAATGCATGCACATTTCTAGCATAATTTAAAAGACATATATTTTTGCTCAACTATGTTTAAAACATGGTCAGATAATTAAAGTCTATATTACTATTACTTCACAGCGAGGATTCTTCTTAAGGAAACGCCACGAGATGCTTCAAAGAGAGAAAGATAATGACTTACTGCAAGAATCTGACGTTTTGCCATCCGATGACGAAGATGTGTATGAAGAACTTGGGTCTAATGATGTAGACTGAAGATGTAAAGATATGACTGATGAAGAATATAACAGTGAGACGGTAGAAATTAATGGAGAATGAGAATTTTCCTTTTATATAGGCACTAGCGGACCCGACAGACGTTGTCCTGTCTACACGCCGTCTGTCGGATTCAATGTATAACATTCCAAAATCAACAATTACTAATAAATTAAAAGTCAATTAAAAAAAACATTGTCCAGCGGACGAATTTGTGAATCTAAACTCTCAGATCCCCTTGAACACACACAAAAATTTTCATCAAAATCGGTCCAGTTGTTTAAGAAAAGTTCAGTGACATACACACTTACAGAAGAATTATAGGTATATAAAGATTAAAATTTAATGTACCAAATTATTAGATAGGTAGTAGAAATATATAAAAAATACTTTGATGGTGATATGTAGATTATCCTTACCCACAGTTGGCTAGCGTGGTCGACTTGAGGCCTAACCCCTCCCTCATTATGGGAGGATTCTCTTACCCAGCAGTGGGACATTAATGGGTTAAATTTATTATTATTTTATGTAGATTATGTTACTGTTCTTTCTCCTAAATAGTAAATATGAAAGTATTTATAGATGAAATATTATTTATATTATTACGGAACATTTATTTATCTTTAAAATTATTGATCTCATATCATGTAATTGCGATAAGAAAATCTAGATGTAAGTATG
Source organism: Anticarsia gemmatalis (assembly GCF_050436995.1). Lineage (NCBI taxonomy): Eukaryota > Metazoa > Arthropoda > Insecta > Lepidoptera > Erebidae > Anticarsia > Anticarsia gemmatalis. The sequence goes on along the minus strand of NC_134753.1, from coordinate 1,960,478 downwards.
TATTTTGAAATATAGTTTTATGTATTAGGTACTATATAACTAGAAAACATAAATAGTAATATTAAATTATTGCGTAGTTTTTAATATCTTTTTTGTCTCCTAAGTAAATTAACAGTAAAAATTAATGTAAAAGCTAAGGGTCGATTTACATCTGACGAAATATGCGGCGGGTGTAACATAATTGGATGTTAATGTATCTATATAAGTATGTATTTAGAAGTATATAAGTATGTTTATCAGTTATTTGGTTACCATAGTACAAGCTCTGCTTAGTTTGGAATCAAATGACCGTGTGAATTGTCCAATGATATTTATTTATTTATAATTAGTATGGGCTTCGCGCCGACGCCGACGCATCATCCGTTGAGTGTAAACCGTCGTGTGCTTTTCCACATATTTGTGTGTTGGTGTAACGTGACCACACGCGACGTATGTTTCGTCAGATATGAACCGACCCTAAAACCCCCTGAATGCGATGAATTTCTCAAACAGGTAATATCTAATGCAAATCAGGCTATAAACAGAAAAAAAAACAGTACACAAGAATTAAAGTCTGTCAGCCTGCGACCACGGCGAGTGCAACTTGCGCCGAATCGTTAGGCATTTTAAGGTAAAATGCGTGTTCGCGTTAATTCCCGTATTCTATTATACATTAAGAATTAAAGTATTTTACTGTACAATAATTTATAATTACTGGAAATTTGTATCACATTGCTAACTAAGGTAGTAACAAAAAAAGATCTTATTAACCAAAATACTCCTAGCCAATACTACTAAAATGTATGTCAGACTAGATTCAAACCGGGACGTTATTAGTTCAATATGTGATTTACATATCTACCGTGAATCCGGGTATTTGAGGGTGCAGCATCCGTTTTGGCACAGACTCCAGATCCCACCTCGCTGAGATAAGAGCTAGCTCGCAATTTAGATTCATCCGTGAACTAGATTCGACGTTTCTATACATCTAAATTGATGTTTTATTCAAGACTAGCTTATGTCTGCAGCTCTGCTCGTATGTATTTTTTTGTAAGAGTAACAATAAGTGTAACTGCTGATCGCGAGGTCTTGGATTCGAGTTCCTTGATCAGGCAAAGTGCTTTTGGGCATTACTAATTTCTATTAAAATAATAAAATAAATCGAAAAAAAAAACTCAACTGCCCAGAGTTGGGTAGCTTGCTTGGGTTTACAGCAATAGGCTTTATCACACGTGGTCAACAATATTCATTGCTAAAAATGTAGATATCTTCTACACTTCTGCCTATATTTTCGGGTATAACAATCTTGTTAACTTAAAAAATAAATTTTAAAAACAGATAAGTATAAGAAAACATTAACTACATCGTCAGATTAATATTCGCAGCCCTTAGATTGCAATAGCACTGGAAAAATTACGTGTATTTCAATATAACTCCACAACCCATCAACAAATACAAACTACAATACCAATACACAGTGACATACAACAAGACCACAAAACGGTTTAATTCCAACCATTTCCAACTATTTCCAGACAATTCCAACCTATTGTTCCATTTCCAATACTTGCACTATTTACTTTCAGCTAATTACAGTTGGCTGGCTGCACTAAATATCCGTCGTACACGGATTATCCGGGTTTAGTACGTACTACCGCCGGTTATTGCCATCTTAGAGAGGATTATGTACCAAGTATTATTGTGCCACTAGCATTTGCACGCGACTCCTCTTGAAACTGTTGCAGCGCCATCTGGCGGTGAAGTTGGGAACTAAAGTTTTTGAGCATTGAATGATGAAGCTGCAATTTTGAATTAATTATTGGTTGGAATTTAAATTTGAAGAAAGAATTGTTTGGTTTTGACTGCCGTGGTGCAGTGGTTTAAGTCGCCACGCCGCTACCATTGTGCCGGGAGGCCGTGGGTTTGATTCCTACACGGCACAATTATTTATGCGATCTACAAATAATTGTTTCCGATCTGGTGTACTTTGTGTTCGTTGTTTGCATGTTTGTAGACTAAACCATTTTAATAAACCGTATAATGTGCGAAATTACAAATTGTCAAAACTAGCCCTAACGCACTTTGAAAAATATTTACGCTATGTATTTTTTTACAAATCAGCAATATATATAGAGTAACAGTAGACTGTTACTCTATATACTATAATCACAATCTCGAAGCCAAAACGTTCGTAAAACGCATTTCAAACTCGATTTCAACTCGAACGTACCTTCATCTGAGTACAGTAAGTTATTTACCGCCGGTTGTTCGTAGTTTAATACCGAGCCTTTATACGAACCTATCGGGGAACTAACTCGATTGTACTTGGGATGTGTACACAGGGTGTGGGATAATATTTTGTTAGGGCGAAGAAATATTTGGGATGGTTGTAAGGCTTTTGGGGTCAATGACCTCGGGTGATGAATGAGCAAAAATAGGGTCAATAAGACTGATAATAATCCTGTGTTTCTATTAGAAAAATAATTTGAGAACCAATTTATAATTTTAAGATTCAACAATTATGTTTTATTGGCTAATTCTATTGATAAACTTAAAGTTACCTATAATTTCAGAATAGCACAAGATACGTAAGTTTAATAGCAATTAATAATTGTGTAAAGGTATATAGAACCTTCTTCTCCTTTAAAGTTGGCTTAAAATAACTAATCGTTATTTTTTAATCGTTAAATTACTAATTGTTTTTGTGTTCGAATACGTCAGCAATATTTCAACCAATCTACTATTCTATTCATACATACAAACTTACATACATAAAATCACGTCTTCTTTCCATACGCGTACGCAGAGACCAGAGAATTTTTATTTATCCTTTTAAATAGCTTCTCAACTAAGCCTCAACCCTACTCCCGCTAACAAGAGCTTGTATCACACGCTATTCATCAGTACTGTCTGTTCTGAGCGTTAACAGAGTTACAACTTGCCGCTGGATACAGAACACTGTGATACATTTAACTGCTTTACTTCCTGAGATGTTCATACGTGAATTGAAACTGACGGGGATTCTAATAGACGTTGAAAGTTCTGCATTTAGGAAATCTATACTATATCTATACTAATCTATACAAGACTAATATTATAAAGCTGAAGAGTTTGTTTGTTTGATTGTTTGTTTGTTTGATTGTTTGAACGCGCTAATCTCAGGAGCCACTGGTCCGATTTGAAAATTTTTTTCAGTGTTAGATAGCCCATTTATCGCGAAAGGCTATAGGTTATATATCATCACGCTAGGACCAATAGGAGCAGAGTACCAGTGAAAAATGTTACAAAAACCCTGACATTAATCGGCGCTCAACTAAGCCTCAGCCCTACTCCCGCTAACAAGAGCTTGTATCACACGCTATTCATCAGTACTGTCTGTTCTGAGCGTTAACAGAGTTACAACTTGCCGCTGGATACAGAACACTGTGATACATTTAACTGCTTTACTTCCTGAGATGTTCATACGTGAATTGAAACTGACGGGGATTGTAATACACGTTGAATGTTCTGCATTTAGGAAATCTATACTAATATAATAAAGCTGAAGAGTTTGTTTGTTTGTTTCTTTGTTTGTTTGTTTGAACGCGCTAATCTCAGGAACCACTGGTCCGATTTGAAGGTTTTTCTCAGTGTTAGATAGCCCATTTATCGCGGAAGGCTATAGGTTATATATCATCACGCTACGACCAATAGGAGCAGAGTACCAGTGAAAAATGTTACAAAAACCCTGACATTAAACAGCTTCTCAACTAAGCCTCAACCCTACTCCCGCTAACAAGAGCTTGTGTCACACGCTATTCATCAGTACTGTCTGTTCTGAGCGTTAACAGAGTTACAACTTGCCGCTGGGTACAGAACACTCGTGATACATTTAACTGCTTTACTTCCTGAGATGTTACTACGTGAATTGAAACTGACGGGGATTCTAATACACGTTGAAAGTTCTGCATTTAGGAAATCTATACTAATATGATAAAGCTGAAGAGTTTGTTTGTTTGTTTCTTTGTTTGTTTGTTTGAACGCGCTAATCTCAGGAGCCACTGGTCCGATTTGAATTTTTTTTCAGTGTTAGATAGCCCATTTATCGCGGAAGGCTATAGGTTATATATCATCACGCTAGGACCAATAGGAGCAGAGTACCAGTGTTAAATGTTACAAAAACCCTGACATTAAACAGCTTCTCAACTAAGCCTCAGCCCTACTCCCGCTAACAAGAGCTTGTATCACACGCTATTCATCAGTACTGTCTGTTCTGAGCGTTAACAGAGTTACAACTTGCCGCTGGATACAGAACACTCGTGATACATTTAACTGCTTTACTTCCTGAGATGTTACTACGTGAATTGAAACTGACGGGGATTCTAATACACGTTGAAAGTTCTGCATTTAGGAAATAATATTTACACTTTATAGTGGTAAGAAAGAGGCCTCTGCCTGTTTTAACAAAAACTAAGCCAATACTTTTTGTCTGTTAGATAGGCGCGTGCAATAGCCCCTTTTCGTCAAAATATCGGCGTCTCTGCTTCGACTATCCTGGCTTAAGATCTTGTCCGTTAGTGTGCCATAGCTAGAGTATAAACAGAAAACTTATCCAGCTTTGGACAATTTATTATGATTGATAAATATAGATCAGCGCCCCTATCGGATTTTTACAGAACTGTTTTTTTAACGACTATCTCAATGCCAATTTGGTAGATTACAAAACCATAAATATAAGGTGGAATAGATGTGAGAACCTTGACTTTAATAGGCCTCCAATTTTGTTTTCCGTATTTTCACCACATAAAAATAATATTTCACACTAACTTGGGTAGGACAAGAAAAATATTGCTCCTTCCACAAACATACAAAATCATTTAGTGCTTAAAACAACATTCAATATTTAGCCTTATTATTTGAAAGAAATAGGGCATACAATAGACCCTTATTATCGCGGCTCTCATTACGAATAGAAAAGTAAAAATATTACCCTCATCACTTCAGTGAGGGGATAATGAGAATAATATGTCTTAGCTTAAAATAGTTGGAAAATGGCCGACTATTTGAAGACTGAGCCTTGATTTATTGGATTGAGATTATACTTTAACCTTTCACATTTCAAGTTGCGATAGCCGAAAGTTCATGTGATCAATTTCAGCGAAATTAGATATGGAGTTTGGCTGTGAATGCGTAACAACCAGACATATTATTATGTACTTTAGGATTTCTAATTGAATAATAACTTTGTTGATGGCAAAACATGGGTGTGTTATGAAATACATCCATGTTTTGCCATCAACATTGTTATATATATACCTTTGTACGTTCTTTATACCTTCGGGTACAGCAGGCATGACACTATGTATGTTTATGTGTGTACTAGCTGACCCGCGCAACTTCGCTTGCGTCACATAAGAGACTTTAAGAGAGCCATGATTTTTCCCGTTTTTGTAACATTTTTTACTGGTGCTCTGCTCCTATTGGTCGTAGCGTGATGATATATTTCAAATCGGACCAGTAGTTCCTGAGATTAGCGCGTTCAAACAAACAAACAAACAAACAAACAAACAAACAAACTCTTCAGCTTTATAACATTAGTAAGTATAGATTAACAAGAATACGGTAAACAACGCGAACACGCATTTAAGAATAAGTGTAAAAGTTATGAATAGTGTTATAGTTATTTTTTCTTTTCTTTTTAAAGATAACTCCCGTACTAAGAATTGCTCTTGTGTCGCGGGAATTTTATCGCACAAATAATTGTTCCGTGTGGGAATCGAACCCACGTCCTCCCGACCCAGTGGTATCGGCGTGGGGACCTAAACCACTGCGCCACGGAGACAGTCAAAGATTTATATCAAATGTATATATCTTTTATCAACGAAAATTTTTATTGCAAAGCCTATAATATTGAAAAGATGCTTGTTAACTCAACCTACAAATAAACCAATGTTTTTAAAGGACTTACTCACTTGAGTTTATCCAAATTAAGGTTCAATTACTTTGAGTGCATGAGCTAACACATTTGCGTAGACGTACACACTTCTAATAAAATTATAATGTAATGTCATTACGCTGAAACCTTTGAAAAGTTAAGATTGTTAGAATGGACTTCTTCTTTTTATAGTATGGTGAGTGGTCAACCTAGTGCTAAAGTTGTTCAAGCCGCCCGAAGGCCTTTGACGTGGCTTAACGACTGTTATTTTAATTAACAACAACCGGGACCGACTATTTACGTGCCCTCCGAAGCACGGAGACGCCCAGTTTACCGACAGGTGAGCGCAACTGGCTATGGGCGACAGTTAGAATGGTTAAAATGGTTGTTAACTTTTTAAGGCTTTATAGCTTAGAGCCTATATGGCTTTGACGGAACCCAACATAAGTAAAAAAAAATACCAATTATTTTTAATAATTAGTTAGCAAGACTATGAAGTTTGAAATCACTGAAAATCTTTAACCAGGGACACGGTTAAAGATACAGGATCATAGATTTTCAGTAGTCTTCATGTGAACAAACAGACAAACCGTCGCGATTATAATAGGTATGAATTTGAATGTGAGTAACTATAATGTCAGAATACTCTATTACCAGTCTTTAAAATAGTTGCGAATATCGACCAGCCTTCACAACACGTCATTCCCACTCAAGTATATAATCTGAGATAATAATCTCGAATGAGCTTGTTCACGATAAGGGATGCTGCGGAGCGTGAAATTTGAGATAAAGGTGCGCCTTATCTGTATCACGGCTGATGACTACTTAATTGTGAAGTAATTAATTATTTTCAACGAGATATTAATAATTTGTGTAATTTTGATGAGGGTTCTATGAAATTTTGTTTAATCGATAGTAGCTATGTAATTGTTTAATTATAAGATTGGCTTCAAATTATTGCATTAAATAGTTTGTGCTCAGCTAAGACATATTATACTAATAGGTACAAAACAGACTTTATAACTGTAGAATTTGCGAAAGCACAATTTGAAACCTAATAGAAGAAGCCTTTTTTTCGCCTTTGAAAATGAAATGCACGCATGTGATTTTCAATGACGAAAGTTAGGACACTATGAGTAATTTCTAGCTTACATGGTACTATTGTGTATGATACCATTTTGTTTGATGTCTTATGAAATGTTACTTAAAATACAACCACACACATTTTTCTGAAAACACTGCTTCTTCAAAAGGTACTACAATCCATTAATCCCTCTAATCTTTAAAGCTTACTTCACACTATTCCATACACTTCACTCCATACATGTATGCTTCATACATACAGAACAATGGCTCATACGAGTGGCTCTCCATTGTCGACAAGGCATTGTATTTTTAGAACAACTTTTCTTTTGTGGTCGAGTAATACACTAGTGTTTTTTCATGTTGATATTTACGCTTCTCAATTTTATTTTTTGTTGTATTTTTTAGTTTTTGAAACGTATTTGCTTTGTGATTGAATGTTTGATCAATAATAATAATTTAGGCTACGGTTTGTTGTAGAACCAAACAATTAGTAAACAAAAAGGCATTTTCTTTTGGAGGGCTCGAAAGTTCTATCGTTATAATTAACCTAATTATTTGCAGTAAAAGTCTAAGTAGCTTGTTGTCAATCTATGTAAGTATTAGCTGACCCGCGCACCTCCGTACACAAATTTTAAACCCTTCTCGTGTCTGAAAGTATATTTTACAAAAATAATATGTCGAATTCTAATTCAACACGTTTGGCGGTAATTTTTTATTTATACAATCCATTTAGAAGTACATAAGTATGTTTATCAGTTGTTTGTTTGTCATAGTAGAAGCTCTGCTTATTTCGAATCAGATAGTCGCGTGTGAGTACTCCAACAATATTTATCAATCTAAAGTATACCTACTTGCCTAACGCAAGTAATTGAAGTTTAAAATTTAATTAAATTTAAATAATTAATTTTGATTAGATTTAAATTTCTTTATTCAAACACTTTATCTTTACCTTAATCTTATATACTTACAAGTAAGACTAAACATTACGATTCTAAGCAAATTAGCTTTGTTTGAGATGAAATATAAATCTTTGACAGATTTTATCTATAAGAGCAAAAAATCTGAAATTTAAATAGAAATGATAAAGGTACAAAATTACTTTATTCAGCATTTCAATTCAAAATGCATACGAAAGTAGCATTGTAAATGTGAACAATACAAAAAACTACTGAATTCGAGCTAGAACAATGTGTGAACGTTCGTAATTATTGTACGTCGTTGCTTTTATATTCGCACCGTGAATCATTCAATGTATAATGTATATAGCAATAAAAGTAACTGTTTTGTTCTCACTAGTAATAAAATCTGTTGTTCAATTCTAAAAATAATATATATTTATTTACTTCTCGTGAATATTTACAATGATATATTTTTTACAGCAACATTAAACTAAATTTACACTATATATAAAAGTAGATAAAAAGAACTAAGTATCGGAAGCGCTCTACGCGTCGTAGTACTCTTCCACATCGCTGTCAAACGGCAGCGATCCCAGAATGCTGAAAGAATTTTTGCCTTTTATTTATTTCATTTTTCATATTGTTCTTGTGTCGCAGGGACGCGGTTTCTAAACATACAAAAAACGGGCACAACGTTCAACCAGGTCCGAAACAACTATTTGTGGATCTTACAAAATAGTTCTTCCTTTTGGTAATCGAACCCACGACCTCCCGACGCAATGCGCAATGGTAGTATTGTGGTAGTCGCGTAATTGAATTTCTCAAGGAAAATCAATAAGCAATATAATTTAAATTTACTAACAGTGCCAAGTAATTATCCTTAGTAATTAGATTTCCCGATTGATTGACAATAGACACCGATATAATTTGAAATCAATTTGTAATTTGAACATAATTAATTTTGGACAATTCGTTAGAAGATCAATAGAAATGGCAGACCTTTGTAAATTATTGATATTGAATTTGATGAAGAAATAATATTGTTGTATCCTAAGTTATAGGCAGGACTGTATGAAATACTCCTATTTTTGCCATTAATAGGGGGCAAGATTTTTGTCATTTTAGGGGCACGTTACCAAACTCTGGGTCACTGATAAGAATATTCTAATATACGTAAACTAGATAATACTAATAGCACTTTGACCGACTCGGGAATCTAACCCGGGACCTCATGATCAGCAATCGGACACACTACCAAACCGACCGCATCACAGAGGCAGTTTTATATATACTAATATTAAAAACAGATAGACTCTCGGTATGTCTGTATGTCAAGCTTTCGCACGATACTATCATAGGAGAGCTAATCGAAACTAATAAGTATCATACTTACAGTATTATGGGTCCTGGCCCCATCAATAAGATAAGACTAGACATCTTTCGTCGTTAAGGCGCTTAAAAGTCGCCTACAGAATATTTTCATAAGCAATGCAAGTAAAGATAGATAGAAGCTAGTAAATTATTATTTTAGATATCGAAAAAAGGATGAAACTTTGCCTTAATCTATGCGACAGTAAAAGGTCAAAAACCTCCTTTTATACTTCCGCCATATCTTTTCTCAAAACAATAAATTCAGCGTATTAAATCAAAACATTTAAATTATAACTTCAAAATGGACCGTGTAATCACGTTCGTCAAATATTATGTTCCCATTCCAACAAGTTGGGTCCGATTGTGGTCGGAATCGAATCCCGTATTAGTATTCAAACGTACCAGTTCCATTGAAACCGGATTAATAGTTTTGGTTTTATTCAATTCAGGTACTTACAATTGAATAATTTAATGTTAATTAATTTCCTGTGGGAACTAAAAAGTTATGGAATGAATTTCGGCACGATACTTAGTTTCCATAACAGCATGCACAGAATTAAATCAAATGCAGAATTCTTAGGGAAGAAATAAAATGATTTAGGAGGATTTTCCCTAAAAATAATTTTCTTTTTTGTTGTGTTGGTTTTCGAATAAAGATCCGAAAAAATCTTTCAAGATCAATACAGAATAATTTCCTGCTATTGAGTTTTACAAATAAAGTAAACTTTAAATATTGGATCGAACCAGAGACATCTAGAATGGCTTTGGCCACTAAAGCTGCAAATTACTCAACACCAAAAAATATATTATCTATTTTGCAATTATCAAATTGCAAAGAGCCATAACACATAATCAAGAGGATTGAATAGTAACTGAACGCTTAACCCACAAAACAGTCCTTAGCGAGCTCTGAATAGGTGAAATTTAGGGCGACAGTAATCCAGGCTTATTCCGATAGTTTTTATTATACAAATTATCCAATGTAAATTATTGTTCATTCTCTATTAGCATAGAAAATGAGCTATTCTCAAACTGGACAAAGAAAAGACACACACAGATCTTTGACTAATCTAAGCATCAATCCATCCTGGACCAATGTGTAATGTTTGGTGGCTTCTTTTTTTTTGGTTCCTTCTAAGTTTATATAAAATTAAAGTTTAATTTCAAATGCAAAAAATGTGATCTAGGCTAAGAAAATGTACCAGTAAGTGGCATAATTGTACACTTTCAATTAGTTAGCATATTATTATGATAATGTAGTTTTAGATATGTCTGAGATCACAACACACCATTAAAAATAAAATAAAAATAGTCAAAGTCAAATATTCTTTATTTCACAAACTTTAACAAGTATTTGAAATCGTCAAAATATTTTTTATCTACTACCGTTTCGGAAAAGCTGTTGCTCGTGAGAAGAAACGGCACGAAACTCACGGCTTACTAGAAAAAGTATTTCTTTATTAAATAACATTTACAGAATAACGCTGCAAAATTTTCAAACGAATGCGTTGGACATCGCTTCAGTTGGTACAAAATGTTCGTGACATTCCATTTGCAATGAAAACCTATTAGGAGTTCACTACTAGTGGCTACTTAAAACCAGCCGAGTGAGTTCCAATTCAAATCAAATTAGCGTTTCAATGGATTCGAATTCGGGACTAATCTTTACGCTTGCTTTAATTTTGGGAATGAATGTTGGAAGTCCACTTGCCTTAACTTGGGTTAATGAAGAATTGAATCGAGTTATTTTGGGTTAAAGGGGACGGTTGGGAAAATAATGATACGAAATATTTTTTTGTCAAACTAATATTGTGATATGGAATAAAAATCTACATGGATCCCAGGTAGATTTTTACTGTGTTGCTTCGAACTGGAAAAATCTTTTGTGTCCTAATAGAATTAATCGCACATGCCTCTTCCCATAGAGATAGTCAGAGACCAGATAATTAATTTAGAAATAAGCCTGTAAGCCACAGGATAACAAACTTGAAACTAAAGAATTGGCTTGACAATTCCAGTATTTTATGGAGATGTAAAATACTAATTATTGTAATGATATCTTTTTCCAAAAACCCTTCAATAAAATTCCCTGGTTGACTTAAATTACCTCGTGCTGTACTTAACAACTCTTTTTATGTTTTATTCAAGAATTCTCTTTTGTGTTTGACGAAAAAACGAAGGCACTACAAGCCTTTTTGTCACCAAAAAATTAGCGTACATTTTCCATATAATTGAAGCAATATAAAGTAAATCCGTAACCTTTATAAGAATTTGCGAACATCAATTGAATTGAGGTAAGAGGACTACTACGATGAAAAGAATCTAAAAAAAAACAGAATAATTTTTCACTGACGTAGAGATAGAGTTAAATATTGTGTTGCTTTCGTTTCATGAAACTACAGGTAAAAGGTAAAAATAAAAGAGTTCTTACGTAACACAAGATAAAGTTATCTACATAGAAAATCACAGTTAAAATAATTAAAAAACTCGTTGAAGAGCCTGGTAAACTAAGTCTTTTCTCAAATTCTTCATTATCATATTTTTGTCCTCATTTATCTCTTGTAGCAGTCAAACTGCAGCTGTACTGTTTCGAATCAAAGTCTTGACATTTTTTGCAGGAATTGGTAAGAGACTTATCCAAAGTAGGTATACTTCACCTAGCGTACGATCAAAATCTTGTCGTAACTCATTCGGAATCGACTCTCTAAAACCAGTTGTAGGCCTCAAAATAAAACAAAGCGGCTCGAACGCAAAGCCAGTAATGTTCTTTGAACAATCTTCATGTTAACTGCGCAACTGAAATGTATTTGTGAATAAATAAAGTACTCTTATGGAAATGTTTCACTTGGAGACGAGTGGATTGGTCGTACTCATGGTTATATTGAACAAATTGGTTGGATATTGCTTTTATTTGGAGATCGTTCTTTTGTTTTGGAGGTTGGATTGGGTAATTTTTTCATAGGTTTTCTTTTGGTTGTGTCTGTAATTTTGTCAAGTTCAGTCCAACTCAAGCCGCTCGCTACTGAATCTGCGGGCTTCGGCTCGACGATTTATTTATTATAGTTAACTATAGCTGTATATTTCAGTCATAATAACGTACCCACATAAAATTACAAAATGCGTTGAAATAAAATAAATCGTGGATTAAGTTTAATTAAAAATGTGTCAGGATGGAAAGCTAACACTTGCACGCGTTATAGATAGTGGTATTTTACATTAGAGGACAATAATGCCTTAGCTGAAAAACATAGAAATTATCTAAATTCTTGAATTGATACGGTCTGTACACGTAATACTATATTGCTGAACATATCTTGAACGCGATGAGAATTATAAGGTAACGATACCTTTTTGTTGACGTCGGGCAACAAAAAGGTACCTACCGCAGTTCCATTGTAAAATGGAACTGCGTCAACTCTAGTCATGGGCTGACTGATGTAGCTGGTGACTATCTACTATTACCTTTAATCTATCTTTACCCCATAACATTTTATTTTAACCCCTCATTCTATTTAATAAAACCACATAAATAGCCACTTATTTTTTCTCAAATTCCATACAATATTTTGTCAGGTCACCTCGGCGCCAATGACGTCACATTATGGCGTCACACGTTGGACCCATTAGCGGCCATCAGTACATTTACTATGACATCTCTGACATGTATTATACTGTCAATCTTGAGGTGCTATAATATTATGTGATATAAGACTTCTAAAGAAAAGTAGGAGTGTTTTAGAACTATGTAATTTTCTACAGAGCGATTTTCTACACTGGTCTGGTCCTATTAGTGGCAAGCGTTGTATATCTAAAATTAAGTTATAAAACCCGTTACTTCCCACCGCTTGGCAATTCCCCTACCGGTATGTGGTGGGGTTAGGTAACTTAGGTTTCGAGCCAAGTGCTGGTTCAGAACTTTCCATGCCCTCAAGAAATGTATTAAACACTTTTTAGGCTTATAGGTTTCATCACGATGTTGTCCTTCACCATTAGAACAAGTGATAATTATCTATAATGAAATCACTACATACTTAGTATAAAACAAAGTAGCTTTCCACTGTCTGTCCCTATGTATGCTTAGATATTTAAAACAGCGCAACGGAATAGGTGCGGTTTTTAAATAGACAAAATTATCCAAGGCGTAGGTTTATGTGTAAAAATTGTATATTTTTTTTTGTAAAATAACTTATTAAGCCGGGCGAAAACAAGGCGGGCAAGTACACTGCCTATATAAGGCCAATAAAATAAATATTTATACCAAAGCAAAACATAAAATAATAGCCAAATCTTCTAATTGAATAAAATAGAAACACGTCTACAGTTACATGTGAATGCACCCTTAACTAAGCGTCGTAATAGACTGTCGAAGGGCGGACAGGACACCCCTATTCTGTTAATACGATAATCTTTTTGTTATCTAGTTGAATATGGGGGTGATTGTGGATTGTGATAGTCAAAACACACATACAGACATACATAAAATCGCCTTTTTTCTACAAGGGTATGTAAAAGCGAACGACAGTTAATACGATCTCTACAAAATGATATTTTAAGTGCATCATTAAAATTATTTTCTTTTTAATATTATTATACTTACACATTTTTCGCTTTTGCAATGGGAATAGGTAACAAAAGTTCAACAACAACAGTGTAAGGTTGAAAATATTAAATATTTTTTTGCCTCGGGTTCGAACCGTCGACCACTTTTGTGAGAGGTGCCAACTTTAATCATCATACCGATCATATATTATAATATCAATAATAACTTTTAAACTCTCGCGTTGCATGTTTAATGTATAATAGAATACGGGAATTAACGCGAACACGCATTTTACCTTAAAATGCCTAACGTTTCGGCGAGTGCAACCTGCGCCGAAACGTTAGGCATTTTAAGGTAAAATGCGTGTTCGCGTTAATTCCCGTATTCTATTATACATTAATATCAATAAATTATTTCCTTCTGTCAGCATGTATTTCAAATTCTATGCCAGTATTTTTTTACAGTAATATTCAGAAAAATTGTTCGTCAAATAAAAACATCACACAGAATAAGGACACCCCGACATATTAGCTGTCTCCTCAGACGAAGGTCTGACGTCCAAATAAACGTATAAATGGAATAAATATCTCGCACTAATGAATATTTTAGTATAAATGTAGCAACACACTTCTTTTAGAAGATAATGTTTATTATACTTTTTAGGGTATATTTCAGACGATTTAATGCTGAAAAATAGGTTTTAAGGAGTGATTTTTATTTATAGACTTTCTTTGTTAGAAGTATTGAAAAATGCTGTAAAGAATCTAGCGACAATCTTTTTATGAAGAAAAGTTTAAAAAAATATTTTTTTTGTTTGAAAAGTGAATGGTCATTTTTTAAATGTAGATACCAAAACGACACATATTTCTTATTCGAATAATTTTTCGAGTTATGATGCATACAACTATATCATTCATATTATACATACATATAAAAGTCTGACAGTTACCTACACTGCTAAAACCGCTGATCCGATTTTAATAAAATTAAGCATAGATATAGTTTAAGATCAAAAGTCGAACTAAGTCTCAATTGAATCTAATAGAACCCACGTGAATGAATTCGCGAACACAGTTTCAAAATTGTCAAAAAATGTCTTCAGGCTAAGAGAATATTTTCCTTACTTTAAAAAACGCAAAAGTACTCATATTACCAAACTTTTAATAAACAAAAAAACGTCACCAGTAAAAAAATCAATACATTTAACAGCAATTAAGGCGCTCCATTTTTCTTAAACACAAGTGGTTTTAGAAACAGGTCACTTACTCCGACCTTTAACCGATGGTGGTGACATCTGTCGGGTAAAAATAGGAGCTAAATATGAAGCCAAAATATACTAAGATGTTAATAGATATTTGGATTCGTTCCAAGATAAAGAACGGTGTAATATTACATTAAGGGAAGTTAGAAAGATTGGTTTTCTCTTGGCACTTTTTTGTACGAAAAAGACACTTATTTTGCTTTTGACCGTATCTATACTAATATTATAAAGCTGAATAGTTTGTTTGTTTGTTTGAACGCGCTAATCTCAGGAACTACTGATACGATTTGAAAAATTATTTCAGTGTTACAACACAGACAAGATAGTCCATTTATCGAGGAAGGTTATAGGCTATATATCATCACGCTACGACTAATAGGAGCAGAATACCAGTAAAAAATGTTACAAAAACGGGGAAAATTTTAACCCATTCTCTTATATAACGCATCCGAAGTTGCGCGGGTCAGCTAGTATTTTATAACGTTACGGACTTAAATGATGCTACTGCAAGTTTGTGAATGAAACTGTTTATAAAATAAAAACAAAAACGAACTCTTTCTACTTAACTTTTCGTATATATGATTAGTGATCAATCTAGTAGCAAGCCACCGGAAAAGCCTCTGAAATAGCTTAACGACTATTATCTTAATTGATAACAACCAGGCTTGACTTTTTATGGCTCTCCGATGCACGGAGACGCTCAGTTAGCGTTCACTCATCTATGGAAACCTGGAAACACCAAAGCTTGTTTGAATCCACAGATCGTTTACCGACCGGTGAGCGCTACTAGGTACGAGCGCCTCATATCCTCGATATCAATATGTATTTTTTTAAAATTAATCACTACATAGTATAAAGCAAAAGCGCCTATTTCTATACCTGTATCAATTTATGCTTAGGTCTTTAAAACTACGCAACGGATTTAGATGCGGTTTTTTTAATAGATAGGGTTCATTCAAGAGGACTGTTTATGTGTAAAATGTAAGGATATTTATGGTAAAATAACTGTTTTAAACCGGGAAGGACCGCTAGTAAAAATAAAAACTGTATAAAACGTTTCAACAAAACGTAGTGCTCTATATGTTGTAATATTCTTGTACATAGCGGGAACGTTCGCATGCTGACAGCTTTGCCACGTTGAATGGCAAGCTTAACCTTTGTGCAGAGTAAATGCCAGTATTCAGTTATTTTGATGTTTATTCATCATGAGAGGCTTGAAAAAATATTTATGTAGGTATATTTGAGACCTTAAAATCAGCAATGCAGGTTAAGTTGAGTGCAATAAATTACGCATTTGCAATAGTTAAAGTTCTGAAATGTATAATTTATTGTCTAATACAGATGATAAAGTACCTATGACAAGTTGTAGGGGTGTGAATGAAGCATCGTAAGTTTGTAGGGATCGTACCAAGTGGCGGTCTCTGCCTATCCCTATTGGAAAAAGGCGTGAATTTATGGATGTATGAAATTAATACATCTGCTAATACTAAATATTATTGTATTAGATTCAAAGGAAGACATAAATCATGCCTTCTTCACATAGGGGTAGGCAGAGACAAGACAACGCCTCTAGTTACGATCCATACGAACTTAATTTGCTTTATTCACATCCATACATCTTATTGTATTGATATGAACACATTTGTTTGGCATTTTTGTAATTAAAAAAGATAAATTTGTTATCTAAGCTCTAGTAACCGTTGGGTGTTCATTGCAAACTTCCAGTGAAAGAAAAATACTTGTAAGAATAATCTAGACAAAATCCCAGGATTACATTTTCTTTTAACTTCTTATAAAAACCAAGCAGCTTTATTCTCAGCTCATCTTAGTTAGAATAGTGAAGGAAAAGGCAAAGTAATTAAGTTTTTGTGGTAGAAAACTGTCAGTTACAGCACAAAGGTGCAGCCAACCCCAACGTAATGTAAGGTTCAAACCTTCCTCAATTCAAATTCAATTTATTTTGTTTGAATAATTCCTTTTCCTGAAAGTTTTGGGTTTGATTTTGTGATAAAACTGGCAGTCACCGAAAAATGTGGGTGTGATTATTCTGATTTTTTCATTCGTATTGTAATTTAGGAATCGTTATGTTCTTACTTTTTCATATATACGTACCTACATGATGCATACATAATATCACACCTATTATTCTCAGCTCCCGCTTAAGGTGTAGTCAAGGGTGTTTAAAATATAACCACGTTTCGTCATTTACAATATTATAGTCTCATGTAAGTAATAGAAAGGCGAGCCTATTGCCCCATACCGGCCACGTTACTAAATTAAACAGGAAGGTTTGAAGAGTCTCTCTATGATTATAAATAGATTCAAAGATCGGCGCATCAAAACCAAGAAACAAGAAATAACTCTACAACATTATTACTTAAGAAAAGATCGCGCGTAGTTCGTTTGAGAAGATGTAAATGTAGCTTCGACAAATTAGGCTCAGAATTAAACTTTTAGCTTTAGTAATATAAAGATCTATTTCAGGCTTATAACCGAAATACAATAATAATATCTTGCCGACTATTTCAATAACTCCAATTTATATTATCAGAAAATTGCCCTCAGGGGCTTATTCCAATTGTTTGAACAGTCAAATATTTCTAATAGATTACTTCAATCGATCCACTAGTCCAATAGAACTCAATAAGCTTAAAACGCAGTAATCTGATTTAAAGCAATACTATTAGCAGGTTCGAATCCCCTTTGTAGATTTTCTCATCTCATTTAAGATAAAGAAGCAAGAAGATTCCAAATATCGGTTAAAAGCCCTCGTATTAAAATGGTAAAACGTTTTATACGGAATTAAAAGATTTGTTTAGAATACCAATCTGTATTAAAATCATAAATTCCACGATACAAATTCAGTCGGTGGGAACCTTAACACGGAAGCTTAAGGTTCAAAATCAAATGGCTGTTTGTTGGTGATTCAGTGGATCTCATTTCAGACATTAGGTTATAACCTGTTTTATAAGGAATATTCTTTTAGGATGATCCCTTGTTTTTATGAACGTTTTACTCTGAAATGTTCTACTTTTATATTTTGTGGGAAACCAAATTTTATGTAATCGTTGTATTCTATCATAAGCTTAAGAGGTTGTAGGAAGGTTTCATCATCGTTAACCTACTTTTGTTTTAGTTTTTTTTATGTAGGGGTATCCTATAAATATGTAAATATGGGATGACTTTGTGTACAAACTTTGAGAACTATGTCAAACGCTTTGCTATAAAAATATCCTGTACTGGCTATAACTCGACACTTTTATAAATAAACTTCGTTTACATTAACAACTTTCAGCAGTTACTTATTATCTTGTCGACAGGTTCCCATTTTATTTGATACAAAGAAATATCGCCAAACATAGGTAAATCAATTTCTTAGACTAGCTGCGCTGCCATTGTTTTGTTTGTTTTGTTTTTTGTTTTTTTGCCTGTGCGTGGCACTGGTGCACCACGTTTGGCGATGATATTTAAATACTGTAAATTAGTATAGATTTGATAAAGCTCATTACTTCAGTAGTTAAACATCTTCAAGAAATTGTTCTAAATAAGCCCAAAAGTTTCCACAAATCAATTCTTAAAATCACTTTACATAAATCCCATACAAACATGTCAAATTCAATATCAACTTTATTACTATGTTCCTGCTCATATAAAACTGTTTCATATAAAATACTGCTATATCCGACCTTCATAGTACTAGGGCATTATAGGACCCTAGAGAATAGTTTTGCGACAAACTTGAGCGAATATCAGGACCCTAGTTTGAATTATTCATTTCATCTTAAGTATAAAAAAAGTTTTGATTTGAATATGCATGGGATATATTCTTATGATTTAGGAAGACCTGTT
Organism: Anticarsia gemmatalis; assembly: GCF_050436995.1. NCBI lineage: Eukaryota > Metazoa > Arthropoda > Insecta > Lepidoptera > Erebidae > Anticarsia > Anticarsia gemmatalis. The sequence goes on along the minus strand of NC_134753.1, from coordinate 1,941,579 downwards.
TCTGTTCTTGATTTCTTACGGATAGAGTATCTTATCTCATCTTATCTTAGAGTAGGAGGTGCTGGCTAGTTGTTAGCTGTCACTTCGACCACTTTTGGTTATTAGTATCACCCCCTCTTTTGCTATTTCAAAGGAGTGGGTGATTAACTGCAAGTTTGGCGCAGTGGTTTAAGCGGTCACCTCGCTGCAACAACCGTAGCGCCGCGTGTGGTGGGTTCGAAACCCACCCGGGACAAATCTTTGTGTGATGAGCACGGGTATTTGCTCTGAGCCTGGATGTTAATGTATCTATTTAAGTATGTATTTAGAAGTATATAAGTATGTTTTTTTGTTTTGACTGCCTCCGTGGCGCAGTGGTTTAGGTCACCACGCCGCCGCAACCATTGCGTCGGGAGGTCGGGGGTTCGATTCCCACACGGGACAATTATTTGTGCGATCCACAAATAATTGTTTCGGGTCTGGTTGTGCTTTGTGTCCGTTGCTTGTATGTTTGTAAAAGTCCCCGCGACACAAGAGCAATTCTTAGTGCGGGAGTTGTATTTAAAAAAAAAAAAAAATGTTTATCAGTTATTTGGTTGCCATAGTAAAAGCTCTGCTTAGTTTGGAATCAAATGACCGTGTGTGAGTTGTCCAATAATATTTATTTATTTATTTATTTGTAGACTATCTTAAAAACGGATACTTATCGGCAAATTCGTACAAACCAAGTCATTTATGCAGTTAAATAAAACTCTTCCGTTAGTGAGTGACTGATAGAAGACAGCACAGCTGAAACTATTGAACGCAAAAAGCTGCAATTTGGCATGTATGTTTCTTAGAGAGTGTAATAGTGCTGTAAGAGAGAATCAGAATGATGCAACTAAGTGAACTTCTACGCGGGCAAAGTCAAGGTTGAAAGCTAGTTGGACATAACATAGTTGAATCACAGACTGAGTGCTGCGTGATTGCGTAACTTTTCCCTTCTATACAATTTTATTACACCACACAGTATTAAGATGCATAATACAGGAAACTTTTCATATTATGTGGTTATTAGAAATTGCATCACTTGCTTTATCGGTGAAGGAAAATATCGTGAGAAAAACATACAAGACTGACTATTACTTAAGCGTTTCATACAAACATAACATCACGCCTGTTATGCCCTCAGGAGTAGGCAGATATTAAAAATACACCCAGGTTTTGCCAATAACAATGTATGTCTGCTTCCGTGGCGCAGTGGTTTAGGTCGCCACGCCGATACCACTGCAACGGGAGGTCGTGGGTTCGATTCCCACACGGAGCAATTATTTGTGCGATCCACAAATAATTGCTTCGGGTCTGGTTGTGCTTTGTGTCCGTTGTTTGTATGTTTGTAAAAGTCCCCGCGACACAAGAGCGATTCTTAGTGTGGGAGATGTCTAAAAAAAATATGTTAAAAAAAACTGTTCAAAAAAATTCATTACTGAGTGGCTGACTAGAAGACAGCACAGCCGAAACTATTGAACCTAAAAAAAGCTACTATTTGGCATGTATGTACCTTAGAGAGTGTAATATATGCTGTAAGAGAGGATGAGAATGATGCAAATAAGTGAACTTCTACGTCAAAGTCAAGGTTGAAAGTTAGTTAGACATAATATAGCTGAATCACAGACTGAGTGCTGCGTGATTGCGTAACTTTTCCCTTCTTTACAATTTTATTACACCACACAATATTAAGATGCATAATTCAGGAAACTTTGCATATTATGTGGTTATTAGAAATTGCATCACTTGCTTTATTGGTAAAGGAAAATATCGTGAGAAAAACATACAAGACTGACTATTACTTAAGCGTTTCATACAAACATAACATCACGCCTGTTATGCCCTCAGGAGTAAGCGGATGTAAAAAATACACCCAGGTCTGCCAATAACAATGTAAGTCTCTTATAATAGACACAAGTATGTGAATTGTGAAATACACTCACGCTTCGCAATTAACAATGTTAGCCCAATGTACAGTAAACAGACATAGGTGTAAGAAATACACTCACGTTTCGCCATTAACAATGTTAGTGCCATATAATAAGAGGTTAGAAATCTATACTAATACTAATAATATTATAAAGCTGAAGAGTTTGTTTGTTTGTTTGTTTGAACGCGCTAATTTCAGGAACTACTGGTCCGATACGAAAAATTATTTCAGTGTTAGATAGCCCATCTATCGAGGAAGGTTATAGGCTATGTATCATCACGCTACGGATATTAGGAGCGGAGTAGCAACGAAAAATGTTATAAAAACAGGGAAAATTATGACCTATTCTCTCTTATGTGACGCAAGCGAAGTTGCGCGGGTCAGCTAGTTAGAATATAATTATAAACGGTTCTTGAAATAAAAAAAATCTACGATTTCAAAGTACACATTTCATCAGACTCAGGGCAATCATTATTACAATTGAACATTAACTTAAATCTGTTTTCCAAAGAAAGCCAATTTAAATTTTCATTTTACTTTGAGTGCTTCATTCTGAGTTGTAGAAAGGCAATCTCAATGACGATAGAGTTAATGAGTACTCAAAATAGTCCCACTGCATCTAATAAAAGTTATTCGAGAAGTTTTAGTAAAACTAGATTTAAGTAGATTAAGTAAATTAACTTTTACTTAGGCCTTTATTTGCTTTATTCGTAGAAATAAAGGAGCTGTACAATTTTCCAAGTTATTTTATGTTTTGCATATATGAATCTACATATATACATATACCTACATATAAAACTCAAAGGTGACTGACTCACTGACATAGTGATCTATCTACGCATAGCCCAAACCACAACACAGATCGAGCTGAAATTTGGCATGCAGATAAATAAATGTAAGCTAAGAAAGGATTTTGATACAATTCATCCCTAACGGGATAAAATAAGGAATGAAAGTTTGCATGAAAATTCTGTCCTAAGTCACAAACCACGCGGACGAAATCGCAGGCAAAAGCTAGTTACGTATTTATACTAATATTATAAAGCCGAAGAGTTTGTTTTTTTGAACGCGCTAATCTCAGGAACTACTCGTCCGATTTGAAAAATTCAGTGATAGATAGCCCATTTATCGAGGAAGGCTATAAGCTATATATCATCACGCTACGACCAATAGGAGCAGAGCAGCAGTAAAAAAAAATATGTTGTCATTCTTTCTTATGTGACGCAGGCGAAGTTGCGCGGGTCAGCTAGTATATTTATAAGTTTAGTTTAGTCACAATGCCTTGTAAATTGTAAATGATCATGTGTAAATAATATAAAGTTATTACTAACATTATACTTAGAAGAACATTTTCATATTGTTATGAATAACATAAATCATACTAAGTACAGTATCTTTATTAAACAGTAACATTAAGAAAATGGTTAAGCAGTTTCGATAATGCGTTGATAAATAGCGAAACAATTGGGTGCCATATTTTATGATATTTACACGATTGTAAATATCGACGCAAAATGAATTATTTTAGAAGTTTGAACTGAGTAACGCGTCATAGAAAATACTAGCTGACTCGCGCAACTTCGCTTGCGTCACATAAGAGAGAATGGGTCAAAATTTTCACCGTTTTTGTAACATTTTTTATTGGTACTCTGCTTCTATTAGTCGTAGCGTGATGATATTTAGCCTATAGCCTTCCTCGATAAATGGACTATCTAACACTGAAATATTTTTTCATATCGGACCAGTAGTTCCTGAGATTAGTGCGATCAAACAAACAAACAAACAAACAAACTCTTCAGCTTTATAATATTAGTATAGATTTTAAAGCTATATTAATCACATTAAGGTAGATGTCCGAATTACAGGAACAGTAATACGGTATGGTACAGTTGAACGGTAGTACTAAATATTAGGTCGGCGAAAAAGTATTTTCTCATTATATTATGTATGAACTTGTAATAAAATCTTTTCTCTACACAAAAAAGCTCGATATTTGGGTACCACACGAGCTCACTGAAAGAAACCCAATGTCCCGTGTACTTATTTGTGATTCTTGAAGCTAAAGAGATTTTATTACAAGTTTATACAATATACATACTATAATGCGAAAAGACTTTTGCCCCGACATTATAGTACAAAAACACTTCTATATTTATATGCTGTAGAGAAATAAAATCAAATATGTTTCCTACGCCTATTTGAATAAGATTAAGGCTCGGATATTGTGATGGATGGCGTATGTTCGTAAATATTCGTGATCCATCACCGTTAGTATATTAATATGTAGACTTCATTATTAATGTATACAGATTGAAGTTACTTAGAACTGAAGGAACTGTTGCTATGAAATTATTTTGTATAAGTTTTTTTGGCTGCAGTAATACCCATATGTTATTATTCTGAAAAATGTAGCGTACGTTCTTTCTTACAGTATAATATACCGCCCTGTAAAATGTCGTATAATAATAGTTGTGCTGTTTAGACGCAAAAGAAGGACAAACAAACACTCTTTTGCAATTAAAGTATGGATTTTGTATTTGGGTCATAATATTTAACCCGAGTAACATAAGTCATTGGAAAAGGTCAGATGCATTGTATTTGTAACCGAAGGTCCTGTATGACACGATATTATATATGAACTAGCTTAGCGTCCGCGTGAAAAGATGTCCCGTGGTAAAAAGTATTCTACGAGTCAATTAGGTTATTAACTATCTGTGTATAAAATTTTATACATTTAGATAAAATAAATAAAAAATAAAATAAAAATGTATTTATTTCAACACAAAAGATTTGGTACAAAACAGTTATGTGCACGGTATTGACTGCATTAGTTTAAAACATAAGTTTTCAGCATACACAAATATATACGGTTAAACAAAAAAGAAAAACGAAATAAAAATAGCTAATAATAGATAGCATATGATAGCTGCAGATAGCTTATGGAGAAAATATATTGACAATAATATTTCTTAAGCCGCAGAGTATTGAACACAAGAAATCGTGGCAAATAACTGTTGCTCAGATTGCTTTCCCAACATTGTTAACATTAGTATCCAAAGAAATCAGTTCATCTTGTGAAAACTTTGCCAATTTGTGTTTTTCAACTTTAACTAAATCTTTTGTTGTTACAAGTTTACAACTATTTGTAAGGGAACTAAGTTTTTATTTGATCCCAATTCTATTGATAAACTATTTTAATTGGGTTACAATTTAATCATGATGTATTTTTAGAGCAAAGTCTTAAGTTCCGGATTTAGTTTGTTTGACCATGCTTCTTAATGTTTACACATATTATTATGCCCGTTTTAACCAAAGGTGTAAGCTGAGGTGAACCAAACACACTCACGTTTCGCCATTTATAATGTCAGCTGCATGTAATAATTATACAAATCTTCGAGCTTCTATTGAGAAATATTTTTATATACATTTCAAAAGGTCAGTAACACTTTACCCAGTCCAGGAATCTAACCCAAGACCTCAGCGTGGCAGCTACGTACAATTCATAATAATAACCATAATTTTCCCCTTTAATATTATTTAAAGTTATATCCCACGCCCAGCAATAGGACGGCAATATACAAAATTATATAAACAATAATACCCACGTCACGTCATTACAACGCATATTGTATAACATTACACAACACAGACTTGAACCCGGGAGTGCGCGGACGCTACTTATCTGAGGGGTCAATGATTTTGATAAAACATTCTCGAGGTGCGGCCACTAAATATTGTATGACGGTGTTAGTTTAGCAATTACTTTACTCTGATTTTATGTAGTAGTAAATTTTATTAATCACTTTCTTCAATTTTGTTTCCTTTAACGTTCTTTTAGTTTTAGATAGAGACTAGAACGTTTTTTGGCTTCCGACTACGGTTAAAGCTCTATTTATTTAATATAATTAGTTATCTTCAGTCACTTTTGTACAATTAACGTATAATGAAATGTATCTTTTGAAACAATGCAGCGATGCCGCGATGAGCGAGATCTAATAAAACGTTTTTTAAATAACTTTGGATAAAAGTGTTCATTCTTTCGTTTATTAATTTCAAAGTAAACATAACGGTCGGTAATATCATCAGAATCGTTTTACGACCAACCAACCGCCACTACGCGCGGTTTACTCACGTATCTTATGGCCGATCCCTAACAAATGTTAGCATTCATGGTCTTAAACAAAATAAACTATAAATTACTTTGTTTAATTATATTAAAGATCTCAGCCAAAAATCACTGCAAAATATGTTGTACAAAATATAATAATGTTGTTAAAATTATTGTGCGTGTTAGTGGTGGTTAGTTTGGGTGATTGTGATACAAGTGATGAAGAATTTGATTCGATCATCATGGATTTGTTGTTGAATGGTGACAGCAGTAAGTTGGAAGACTCCGATGAAGTTGATGATGGTAAATAATAAATAAGTTCAACCCTTTGCTGTCCCATGCAAGGGTTTCCTCCCGTAATAAGGGTGGGGCTAGGTCTTGAGTCACCTGAGTCACCACTAGCCCCCGGTTTCTGCGTACAATACCTTTTTTTTATCTATACTAATATCTATACTAATATTAACTATACTAATATTATAAAGCTGAAGAGTTTGTTTGTTTGATTGTTTGTTTGTTTGTTTGAACGCGCTAATCTCAGGAACTACTGGCCCGATTTGAAATTATTTCAGTGTTAGATAGCCAATTTATCGAGGAAGGGTATAGGCAGAGTACCAGTAAACAATGTAAAAAAACGAGGAAAATTTTGACTTATTCTCTCTTATGTGACGCAAGCGAAGTTGGGCGGGCACAGCTAGTACGAGTATAAACGCTATTGAATAGATAAACTACTGCTTAATGTTCCTCAGAAACCAGGGATTAGTCCTATAAGTTTGACGTATCTGTATGTCTGTTCATGGAATTGTAGCTTCTAAACGAGTGGACCGATAATGATGCGTTTCATTCTTAGTTTTAACACTCAATTGTTCCATCTAGGTAAAGAACCTGTACTATCTGGTGGTATTTGGAAGTGTGGCGACTGCAACAATATAGACGCTAGCAAGCTGATATATACTGAAGTAAATGAAGTAGATGACAACATGATTACTGATACATCTGTGGATATACAGGTATGTACAGTTTAAAATATAATTAAATGAAGTAGACGCGGGAGGGAGAAATCTGAAAGAAGTATACTATTTGTTTAGTGAATCAATCAATATACATATATATAACTCTTCCGTTACTGACTGACTAATTGATGCGTTGCCGAAACTACTAAGCGTAGAAAGATGCCATTCGGTATGAAGATTCTTTAGGAAGTGTAGAGGGGCACTAAGAGAAGATTCCCGGAAATGCCCGAAGGGGGTAAAAACGGGAAAAGCCTTTTTCTGAAAGTGCAGCAATGTTTTTCTCATTTTTATCACGTTAGTCCCATATGAACTGTTTTTCCAATTTGCGTCTTACTGTTTTTAAATAAATCGTTTTTAGTTGAGATATTATTGTTTTAGTGTTATTCAATAGTAATTTTATTGTTTTTCTTTCAGATCGGCTTCTCCCTTCCCGGCATGCAATGTGTAACGGTACAGTCAGAAACAGCAGGCGTAGTTCGTCGTGTCGCAGGAACTTGTACTAGCGGTACAGTCACGCTCAGTGTCGCACCAGCAGCGCATTTTACTGTTAATATTTATGGTAGTTAAATAAATAAATAAAATATATGTAAAAATAATATAATATAATAAAGAACTGTTTTATTATTCGATTCATAAAGATGAATAAAGATTGGCATCCATGAAAGCAAATTTCGGATTACACAAATATTTTTTTGTTCCCGGTTGTAAGATAGTATAGTCGTTAAGTCACTTCAAAGGCGTTCAGGCGGCTTGAGAAACTTTGATACTTGATACTTTGATACTTTCGTACAATAAACAAGACATAGATTGTAAGATACTCATTTTTATTGGCTTTTGTTCTATGTAATATTTATCCGGGTTAGTTCTTTTAATGACCACAAAAACAGTAAATTGTTCATGGGAATCGTTTATGCGAACATTGTAACCTATTACGAAGTATTTGCAAGTAAGTGTAGTGACACACCTGCGCTATGTTCGTTCGAACATTTCATTCCACACGCTCCTTGTGAAATTTAAGTTACCTGTGTAATTATGTCACGCTCATTGTAGCGTTTGGCGGCAAAGGTTCGACCGACTGGTGTGTCGTAACACTTACGTGATATGGATATGCGTACTATAAACTCATTTTGCGTGATAAGCAGTAATCGATTCAATAATTACTGTCAATGGAATTGTGATTAAAAAAAATCAATAACAGTTTACGTGGAACAGTGATTACGAGATTACTTTGATATCTGCACCATTGTTTGTGGGTTTGATTCCTACGGAACATGTACGTAATAAAATTCCAGTTATTACAGTTATACGAGACCAACAATATCAGTTGCGAAACATACTAATATTCCTCTGCCCACACTTTCGGCTATAAAAGGAGTGATGTTGTAATTTTTCTATGACTATTTCTAACAGGTATAGTCAAAATAGTGCTAAAGTGGTTCAGTCCAGCCGCTCAAAGGCCTTGGATATTACACAACAACTGTTAGGTATGTGTTTTGGCAACAAGATGGACCGCATTTTTCGTGCTTTCGAAGAACGGAGACGCTCAGTTCAAGAACAATCGAATTTCGACTACTGGGCGACCACTAGTCTATATATTAATACGTGAAGGAAAATATGAATAAATAACCACGTAACTGGAAAGAGACGCTCAGATCAAAAAGAGTTCCACTACCTAACTGGCCACCCATCCACGGGACGTCCGGACTAAAGGTTGCTTAACGCAGATCCTCACCGACCGGTATTATTAAGTTAACAGAAATCAAAGTTTGTTCAATCATATCGATTTTGAAGACCTTTGACAGACCCTTAGACTTAAAGTCTCTTTGAAGTTTATTTATAACTTTCTCAAAAAGTAATTAAAATTTTAAATTATTGACTCGAGTTTAATGGTGGCCTACTTTTACTCGTCATTGGTTTTGTTATTTTTATAATTTTGGCCTTATTTTAAACCTTGATGTTCAAAATAGGAGTATATGTTGCGGTAAATAAAATAAAAATTGGTAGTTTTCAAATTGGCTAGCTTGAGACAGGCAGGCTAATTTGAGATTATTTTTTTATGTTAATTCTGTAGTGAGTTTTATATTCGAATAGACGTTTTGGCAGTAAAATATTATATTATATTACTGCAAACAAGTTTTATAAGCATACAATGTGCCGACATGAAACACTAATGAGAATCAAAAATGTTGTTTTTTCATGAAAATATATTTACATACATACTGAAAATCAAACATTGACATAAAAAAATTGAAGCATAATTTGAAAAATGTAGCTAATATTATATATTATATACCTACTGTGAATATTCTTCACAGAATACGTAGAATATATTATAATTGATAAAAAAATTACACTAATTATATTAAAATTACATTTAGATATACCTTGTATTATAAATACGCAATTCAGAACATTTAATATGAATAAAGTTGAAAACATCACAATAAATTACTGTTTCTGAAGAATTCCTCTTTAAATAATGGATGAATCATAATAAAATAATAATTTATTTATATTATGACGCCACGATTTTAAGAATGCCATTTGTCTTAGGTCTAGATCACCTACAGTTTTTGTTTTGTCGCATTGTTTAGATAAATCCTATTGTCATCTTTGGCTGTATGTTACAACTAAATAATTAAGTAGGTTCTTTATAAAAATGTGCCAACATTGACTTTTAGAAGTTTGACATTTACATTGTACTGCCAAAATAATTCCTACGACGCCCGTCAGAGTTTCATACAAAACTCGATGACAAGCCGGTTGTCGATAGTCGATGGTAGTAGAGAATCGAGCTACAAGTCGTGAGAATTTAAAACCACTAAAATTTGACAAACTCTTCGAAATACGCCGCGCATTATTTTGATAATAAAACTTGTCATTTCATTGATGCTAACCTGTTCTGAATATTCACGAATAATTATCCCCTCTTTACACCGCTTTAAGACTGGTTATGAAATTATAATTACATTCGTATCATATATATCCTTATAAGGCACAAAATATTGAGATACAGTCAGCCACAAAAATCGCTTAGCAAATTGAACTTTTCCATACCTTTTACTCTTATGCAAGCGTATTACTCTTTCAGGAAAGCAACCTAAATTAATTGATTAAATTTAATATTGATTACGACTAATTAAAGCTCCTTTGTTAAGTACATAATAAAAAAGTTTTGAATATAATGAGTTGCTCAGCGATTTTGGTAATTGACTGTACTTATCAAAAAGTAACTAATTAAGTTTTATTGGACCTTGCAATAAAGTAAATTAAGTTGTTTCGACTGTGTTTTACATGCAAATAATATGTAATTAAAATTAAATATACTACTTTCTTATTGGACATGGGTCTCCTCTCATTGTAAGATGTGTGTAACCCCGACCTCTTTCAAGGCACGAAGGTCAATGACTTTAAATTCAACGTCGGGCAATCACTGTTATCATTATGTAATTAAATATATTACTTTCTTAATGGACATGGGTCTCCTCTCATTGTGAGATGTGTGTAACCCCGATCTCTCTCAAGGTACGAAGGTCAATGACCTTAAACTCAACGTCGGGCAATCACTGTGATTTTAATGGCATTAAAAATTACGGCATTTAATATTGACGCAAAACAAATATCAAATGTGCTGAACAAGAGATAAATATTATGTTAATGGTATGTTAAAAAAATCATGGTAAAATATTAATAAGCCGACAATAATCGTCAAGTGGTTCATCTGCTTGGAGGTCAGTTTCCCGTTTTCACAAAAAATAATGATATTTACATAATACATACATATTTGTCATGACGTGGTGTGACTCAATATGTGGACTATTCAACTCATTTTGTTTTTATTATTTAATTCAATACTTCAGCGCACTCTAACAAACTATAGGCTTATATTATTAGGTATACCTATATTCTTCCTTTGGATAATTTTCTAACTTCCTTAAGTTCCATGCAAAGGACTTATCCTTAAATTTTAAGGTACAACATGTAGTAATAACATAGTGATGAATACAAAAACAGTAATATACCAAAATGTCTGCATCAACACTTTTACCGCGACACATATATAAAGTGGTCATTTTTCTGAATGTTTTGCTTTAATAAACTTCAGTCAATAAGCCATTGTCGTTTGTTCAGTTACGAGTTAGTTTATTAATTTAATTTTTATTTTATCCTGTGTCTCAACTGAGTGCTGTGGTCAGGATGGTGGTCGCAACTCATGGAAATGTTGCGGATTTTTACGCGGGAAAATCCATTTTTATTACTGGTGGTACTGGATTTCTTGGAAAGGTCGGTTTCAATTTACTTATTTTTTCAAAATGCCTGTAACCCAATACCTAAGATTTGCTGTCAAGCCGAAGGCTCCTATCTTGCGCATCCTAAGGCCTAACAGTCATTATCGGCATCAGCAAGAAAAATAATCCTTCGATATCCGTACAAGCAAGTGTACACTGTAAAAAACTATGCCTTGCCGTGTGTGAGGACTCCTCGACATCACAAAGGGTGATGCAGTACGTCATTTTTACTTTCACTTTTTTTCTATTTATCTAAGAAACACGTGCTTTTTTATAGAAGGTAAAGATATAAATAACAATGATATTCCTTTTTGTTTTTATGGCAATTAATTTTAATTAACTGGAAGCGTCATTGATTGGCATCATCCTTTCCGGAATAGGGGAAGGGTGAGGTCTCGAGCCCACCACGATTCATGTGTGGGTTTAACTAACTGTTCTTTGTTATTGCAGGTTTTTATAGAAAAGCTTCTATTCAGTTGCCCAGATATAGATAAAATTTATATGCTAGTCCGTGAGAAAAAAGGTGAAACAATCAGTCAAAGAATTAGGACGTTCTTTGATGATACCGTAAGTGCTTATATCAAATATGTTTGGTGTTTTCGGCAGATTATTTTTCTGTTTTGAAGTACCTAATTATATTTTTAAAGTGTTTTGTTTATCACGGTAGTAATTAATGACTGAAAAACTATAATTAGGTTTGTTATTTACCAAATCGTACTCAGATATCGGAGATCTTTTCTGAAGGACGATTTTACAGACATTTTTTGGGATAGGTTTAGGTTCAAACAAGAACGTTTTAAAACTATACAGCGTAATCCAAATTGCACCATAATTATTATTCTTATGATTTCACCATTTCATACTATATTGCGTATTGTTTTGTTATTATTGGATACTTATTGTTTTTTTATTTCCTCAGCTCTTCGAAAGACTAAAAGAGAAAAGACCCTTAAACATGGAAAAACTAGTACCAATTCCGGGAGACATCAACAGTCCTAATTTAGGAATATCATATGAAAATGAACAAACATTGATTGAAAAGGTAACGCACAGATTATTGTTAGTTTCGATAGATTTTTGAATAAAACTGTTTTGTATAAAATTGGTTTAGAAATAAAATCGAATAAAAATCAGTGATGATGATTTCAAATGACGTAATGATTAAACTACGTCATTATGATTTGATGCTCCGATCATTCATTCAGAATTAGTGACTGTGGTCAGCCCTGTGTGGCCGTGTACCGTGGCGCAGTGGTTTAGGTCGCCACGCCGCTACCATTGCGTCGAGAGGTCGTGGGTTCGATTCCCACACGGAACAATTATTTGTGCTATCCACAAATAGTTGTTTCGGGTCTTGTTGTACTTTGTGTCCCTTTTTTGTATGTTTGTAAAAGTCCCCGCGATACAAAAGCAATTCTTAGCACGGGAGTTGTCTTATTAAAATACCCGCAAATACCAGCAGTGTCAATTCAGTTGTTCAAGCCCTCCGACAGCCTTTGATATCCTGACAACATCCTAGACCGAAATTTTACGAGCCTAAGCCTAATTTGCTCTTGTGTCGCGGGAACTTATACAAACATACAAAAAGGGACACAAAGCACAAACAGACCCGAAACAACTATTTGTGCATAGTTCAAATAATTGTTCCGTGTGAGAATCGAACCCACGACCTCCCGATGCAGTGGTAATGGCGTCGCGACCACCTTAACCACTGCGCCACGGAGGTTATCGATAACCACTGCGCATATTTTCGCGCTAAGGTTGCTTGACTCATTGTTTATTTATCAACGGTTGCCTCTGATGAAACGAAAACAAAATTCTGGTTATTGTCCTTATTTTACAAAACTCTCACGCTTGTACATGTACCAATAATTAAATATATATTTTTTTTTCCTATTTTCTTTCGTACTTTGACGTTATAGTATAAGTTTGTTGGTAACTGAATGAATCATTCTCATGGCGAATGACGCATAAAAACAAATGCATTTGTAACTAAATAATGTTTTATTAAGTGTAAGTACCTAATAATATAATTTACAGTCTTATTTAAATTAAATTTTATAATTTGCCTTATAACTACGTAAGTGGTCGAGGTTTCGATACCAAGCCACACCAATGAGTTTTAGAATTTATACGTTGATTATTATAATAATTACCTAGACTATGATTCATGATTACTTTAAAAGCAGCGATAGCCGAGTAGTACAACATTCGCTTCTTACTCAAGTAGTAGAGGGACCGAATGCGTAGCAACACATATCATATTATTTTTTTTCAAATACACTCATACCTTTGGAAAGTTTTGAGTTAGTAGAAAGAATAACTAGAAATGCACGTTTGGCGCAGTGGTTAAGCGGTCACCTCGCCCCAACAACCGTAGCGCCGCGTGTGGTGGGTTCGAATCCCACCCGGGACACATCCCTGTGTGATGAGCACGAGTATTTGTTCTGAGCCTGGATGTTAATGTATCTATATAAGTATGTATTTAGTACAAGCTCTGCTTTGTTTGAAATTAAATGACCGTGTGTGAGTTGTCCAATATTATTTATTTATTTCATTTTATTTAATAGTCAGCAGTTTTGTCTGTGAGACATGACATACCAACTTATATTTGTTTCTTTACTTAATACTTTAATAGAATATAAGCACAGGACTCACAATAAGATTTATAACTTACCAATAGAATAGATGACATTGAATATTTTTCAATGAGTAGGTACTCAGTCTAATAGTTTTGAAAATTTCCAGGTTTCGGTAGTAATTCACTCAGCTGCAACTATTAAGTTCAATATGCCTTTAAAAGAAGCATGGAGAACCAATGTCGAAGGCACCAGAATAATCTTGGAACTGACTCGAAGAATGCAACGTATAGAAGTAAGAAAAACATTATTTAAAAAGCGACATAAATAAAATACAATTGAAAATAGAACCTCCTCCTTTTCGAAGTCGGTTAAACAGTTTCGGTAGGAAGAAATATGTGGTAACCATGTTGGAAACCTTATTTTAGAGTGCTTGGGAATTGCCACTAGGCGCAGCCTGTATCGGTGGTATCAATATACAACAATTGTCTGATTGGTCTAGTACGTTAAGACTGTTATATGTATATGCAATATGAAAATAATCTTTAGACAAACCTTCCATATATCTACGTATATATACCTACCAGAAAAAAAATATCATCGACATAATATATAGGAAATTCCGATAAACCCAGCGATAACGATTATCACCTCGCAAGAAGAAAATCAATGGCCTGCAAAAGGCCACAAAAGGCTGAACAAATAAGCCATAACGCGCTATCCGAGATCACAGGGAGCATTATCGTGTCGTTACTATGCAGAGTGACGCAAATATTACATTACATTGCTGGTGTTAGAAGACCCGTAATGTGTAAGCGGGATAAGGAATTAGAAATGTAATGATCACACTCTTTAAAATCCGTTTTTTTTCTGTGTTTGAACATGTCGGTATAGAACTGCTTGCTGACGCGTTGATGCGATTGATTGCTATGCCAAATTCTGTTGCAGAAACTATGATAAACCCGTTTATGTCCGGTTTCTGCGTACATTTAGCGGTAGTTTATCTATTCATTAGCGTTTTTTATATGACTTTAAACGCTATTAAATAGATAAACTACCGCTAACTGTACTCAGAAACCGGGCTTAAGTGGCTTTATCATAGTTACTAGCTGACCCGCGCAACTTCGCTTGCGTCACATTAGAGAGAATGGGTCCAATTTTTCCCCGTTTTTGTAACATTTTTCGTTGCTACTCCGCTCCTTTTGGTCGTAGCGTGATGAAATATAGCCTACAGCCTTCAAATAAATGGACTATCTAACACTGAAAGAATTTTTCAAATCGGACCAGTAGTTCCTGAGATTAGCGCGTTCAAACAAACAAACAAACAAACTCTTCAGCTTTATAATATTAGTATAGATTAGGGATTAGTATTTTTAAAATTGGACTAAGTTGGATGCTATTTTGGGATTACCAGTATACATAGTGGATATTGAAGTAATCCCCGCTAAACCGTAGTCTCTATTAGAACTGATTTTTTATTGATAGTCAAGTGTGGCTATGTTTTGATCATAAGTACCAGTGGGCTACATCTCAACAGATAACAACTGACTTAACTAATTATTTCAGCAAATTAATATGTTTATTTTTCAAATTCCTCCCTTTTTCATGTTAGCACATTGTACATATTATTATATTTTTTCATATTTCCGAATTATGAACCGATTAAATGTAGACTATCTAATGTCCGGTTTCTGAAACACATTTAGCGGTAGTTAATATATATCTAAATAGCGTTTTTCTCATATAAAACGACGCGAAACGCTATTGAATACATAAACTACCGCTAAATGTACCTCAGAAACCGTGGGTAAAAGATATAAAATATCTTTAATTTATTACTTATTTTTATAATGATATTTAAGCATTAAACTATACTCACACAGGTACTCCTACACATATCAACAGCTTACTCCAATTCTGATCGAGAAGTGATCGAAGAAATGTTATACCCACCACCGGCGAATATTGAAGATGTTCATCAACTCGTCAAACAAGATCTAACTGAAGATGAAACTTTGAAAATTATTAGTAAGTTAGATGTCACAAATTCTAGGCAAAGTCTTCTGACCGTAACTTGTTGTGTATTTTTATTACCCAATGATATTCGTATCTACATTCATCGTCTAGTTTTTCTTTTAAGCCATGCCACAAATAAGTACTAAGGTAAACGTCAGTATTTAATGTTTATATGTTGTTTTGATATCATTGTTTGATAATAAAATGTTAACGAGATCCTGACTATATAGACGACAATCGGCCATTTTCATAGCTTATGCATGGAAGTGTGAGAACGAAAACAGTAAATGCATGAAAATACCCGACAAATTCCACCTCATAAGCATTAAACACGTTATAACCTAAATGTTGAATAATCCGATATACAACTTCAAAATGTCTTTACTTTGAGCGCATCCGTGAAAAAAACTATTTTAGTGATTTAGTAGCAGGAAACATACAAATTATGTGATACTAATGACTTTTATTTGCCTTGCAGACAAACATCCCAACACATACACATTCACGAAGGCGCTGACGGAACATTTAGTTGCAGCGAACAAAGCGTACATGCCTACAGTGATCATCAGACCTTCCGTTGGTAATTATAGTGTTACATTTTTGCCGATCAGCCTGCAAAATTTATGATCATGAAAAGCTCATGGAAGAAGTGTAAAATGTTGTGGCAAAGAAATAAATACGGAATAAAATAAAAAAAATTATTAAGAAAAGAATTGGCCATACTTATCTAATTATGCAATTTTAATAGCAAAATGGAGCTTGGTAACATGTTCAGTAGGTGGTTTAGGCACTTCTGACGTGGGAATTGAGACTAACTTCAGCCTTTCATAAAGAACTGTTTAAAGAATTTATAGATGATGCATTACAAAGACAAATGCAAATAGTGGTTTTGGAATTTGTTGTCTTTCGTTTACGTATCGTATACTAAGTTATCACTGCTCTTATAAATTCCCAAATATTCAGTGGCTGCCATAAAGAACGACCCCATCAAAGGCTGGCTGCAGAACTGGTACGGCGCTACAGGACTAGTCACATGTACCGCCAGAGGGTTCAACCGAGTGGTCTACGGCCGCGACAGCAACAGAGTAGACCTGATTCCAGTAGACTATGTCGCTAACCTGGTTATAGCTGCTGGTGCGAAGAATAGCAGGTACTTATAAATAGGTTGTTAATTTTTTTTTAAGTTTATAATTTATATTTTGCAGTGACTCCATAAATATGCGTCGGCCTTTATTTTTCAGTTACAAAACACTATCGTTAAAATTATTGTATATAAATACCAATGAATGATTCTTTTAACATCGATAGTACTGTTCATTCACACAAATTTTCAGAATAGAAAAAAAGGTTTACATTTTGGTGTTATACTTTATCATTATGTCATACAACTTTTTAACCAATATAAGCTAAGTACATATCTTTCTTCTAGGTCCAGAGATCTAAAGATCTACAACTGCTGCAGCAGTGGATGTAATCCTCTTCCATTGGGTAGACTCATCACATTGTTCGGACAGGACGATGTCAAGCAAAAAATTTGTAAGTTGATATAACAATTATATTTTAGAACAATTATATTAGGAAATAACGATAAGGCAAAAAAATAAAAGTATTAAGTATATAACCAAACGAGCAGTGATAGCCGACTGATATAACTTGGTATCTCCCACGCAAGTGGTTGCAGGTTCGAACCCAAGGCAGCACACCACTGACTTTTCAAAGTTAATTATGTATTAGAAATAATGATCACTTGCTCGAACGGTGATGGAAAACATCGTGATGCAACTTTGCCTGCCTGAGAGTTCTTTAGAACAGTTTTTGAAGGTATGCAAAGCTCGCACTTGGCCAGCGTGGCGGACTCAAGGCCTAACCCAATCATTACGGGAGGAGACCCTTGCCCAGCAGTGAGACATTAATGGGTTAAATTTATTACTTTTTATAACAAATAATAACAAAATTGTCCATTTCAGTGCACATGCCGTTCCCCAAATGGTACATCTTTACAAGATACGATTGGATTGTGTCTATAGTCACATTTCTGTTTCAAATTATACCGGCATACATTGTCGATATCATTCGTAGGGTTATTGGAAAACATGCTATGTGAGTATATCTTTACTGTTTGAAAATAAGTTCTAATCGTAAACTCTTTCTATTTAAATTATTTGGATAAGTATAAACACTTAAGTAAATTGTCGATTAAACGTATTATTTTGATCAGCATGTATTTTATGAAAATAGTACCAACCGTTAACGTTTTCGACTGGAAAAAAGAACAAGCATTCATTTAATTTGGGTATGGTTTCAGTATTTAGTCCAAGGTTGATTACATGCAAAGTATATAGCGGTAGGCTCGCCCTCTAAATGGATTCAATGTTAAAAGTGGGAATATTTCGTTACATATTCATCTTTTGTTATTGGGTACTCGCCTAGAGGTTGCAAAAAATCTCCGATCATCTGTAGAAGCAAGCAAAAAAAAAGGAAGGTGATATATGTCCATTCTATAATAACTGAATCTTCCACAGCTACGTGAAACTTCAATCCCGTGCCATACAAACGCGAGTAGCATTGAAATACTTCACCACACACTCCTGGATCATGAAGGCAGATCGCACCAGGGAGCTGTTCTCTTCTCTCTCCCTTCAAGACAAGAAGCAGTTCCCCTTCGACCCAGCCACTATTGACTGGAGCGAATACCTTAGAGATTACTCTTGGGGAGTCAGAAAGTTCTTGGAGAGAAGAAAATAATTGAAGAATATGATGTAGTAATTTAGCTGGCAGCAGGCTCAGCCCCTATTAGAGGTCGTCCATAAATTACGTGGCGTGTTAGCTGAAAATTAAAAAAACAGTTCACGTAATTTATGGAAGAGTCCTACATGGGACTAACATTGTTTTTGGCGAAACATGGGTGTATTTCAAACACCGCTGCCTGTATCTTCGGGTATAACTTTTTTATGTATGTATATAATTATGTAGTTTATTATTATTATTACTAAACTACTTATATTACTACTTATGTTAAGTTATTGTAATAAAAGTGATTGATGAATGTGACGCACGACGAATACGACGTGACGTCATACGTAAAAATGCAGTCTCTTTACTGACGTCATAGTCCATGACAATTCACTAGAAGTACTTATCTTAAAATAGCAACAAGTATTTATGGAAAGGGCAAAAAAATAAATACTAAAAGTGTATTCGAAGAACTATGGCATTGTCCTTACATTCCATCATACGCTCTCTTTCCTTACGTCTTTTGATTGCGTAGGAAGCAGGTTTTATTATAAGCTATTGTTTTAATCTTGTCGCGTTTTCTGATGCAATTGGCATCAACGACAAACTCGATCATATAATGACTGACAATGACTTACCTTTTTAACCGACTTCA
Source organism: Anticarsia gemmatalis (assembly GCF_050436995.1). Classification (NCBI taxonomy): domain Eukaryota; kingdom Metazoa; phylum Arthropoda; class Insecta; order Lepidoptera; family Erebidae; genus Anticarsia; species Anticarsia gemmatalis. The sequence continues at coordinate 1,922,253 of NC_134753.1, read as the reverse complement.
AAAAAAAGAAGGTTCTCTAATTTCAATTTTTGTTTCTTATTATTGTTTGTTCTGCGAGCTATATGCCCTGCCCACTGCCACTTGAGGTTCGCAACTCTTAGGGCTATATCGGTTACTTTGGTTCCGACGGCCGTTGGGGCAGAAAGGTTCTGGAGTGGCGACCACGAACCGGGAAACGTAGTGTTGGCAGGCCCCCCACAAGATGGACCGACGACCTGGTAAGGGTTGCCGGAGTCCGATGGATGAGGGCGGCCCAGGACCGGTCCTATTGGCGCTCGATGGGGGAGGCCTTTGTCCAGCAGTGGACGATTCCCGGCAGAAATGATGATGATGATGATGATGATGATGATGATTATTATTATTGTTTGTATTGTTTTTCCTCATTACTTTTGATTTTTTAGACCGACTGTATTGTACGGCTTTTTTTTAAAGATCATGCTCTCCAAGTGGTTCCATTTAATTCGGGGTAGACGAGTTGTGTTTGAGATATCCCGAAAAATGGATCGATGGCCGCATCAGAATGCGAATAAGGTGACATTTAGCTTGGAAGACGTTTTTTTAAAGAATTAATTTTACTTACTTCCTATGGCGTCAGTAAGGGTTTCTCCACATTTATCGACGCGGAATCGGTTAACGCTGGTTAAAAAAGCCTTTATGTCTGCGACATAAGAGTGCTATTAATATCCTTTGTATCGGCTCGGGTCAGACGACGCGTCGCAACGGATGTTGCTTAAGGCGATCCCGCGTCGAGATGAAGAAAAAGAAGAAGAATCGTAGCATTATGTTATCACGCGTCGCGTCGCAAAAGTTCGCGTCGCGTCTATCACTCACGTAGAGCTGTTATGAGATGGCAGTAAGATACGACTGAACTGCTTTTCGCAGACGTCTTTGTAAACAATTCGGGGTCACCAATGTACGATATTTTATAGTAATCATGTGTAGTCAAAAGGCTAATGGTTATTGACTATGGAATGTATTATATAATTGTATATTGATTGAGTTATAATAATTATGAAAATAATAAAATAAGTAGATATAAGTCAACTTTATTTGGCAATATTAGTATTTTGAATTAGGTTTAGATTTTTAGGAGAAATTAATATTTAAATGTACTATTTTATGAAATTAAACGAGTATACAATATGTTGGTTATATTTTATTACTACAAATGAAAAGTTCTATCCAATTTCATATTAAATATTTTATAATAGTAGGCTATGGCTATGGCAAACATAATATCCCTTCCCAATTTTATTTAAATCGATTCTGAAATACATTAAGATATGTAATAAGGACAAACAAACCCACTTAAAATATCGTAGTAGCAATATTAATTAAGTTTAGATTTAACATCTTCACAACTTTTGGATAACTATCATATGATATAGGCACCCCTTAAAAAGGATCTTATTATTTTTTCTTAACTTTTACGCGAGCTGTGAGGGTCCACTAGTCACATATAATTTTGACAGATTTCTTCATACATTTATCACTATCTAGAATACACGTTATATGTGACTTTATAAAGTTTAAAACTGGCCCTTTATAAGTATTATAAATATAATATACTTATTTAAATGAATCACACCGTCTCTTTATAATAATAACATGTCAAAAATGTTAATATATTATTACATTTTATGAATGCATCCGTTTTAAAACGACAAAAACTACATGATTGTTATGAGTCTATAAATTTGAATACAAGTCCTGAGGCTGAGTCGCTGTGTGAGAGGAAGCCAGGACATTGTCATAATTCCTAGAAGAACAAATTGATTTGTCGAGCAGTGATATCCAGGTGGTAACATTGATCTTCAAGGTTTTTCAAGACTTTTCAAAATTATGTATTAATTAGAAATGCAAGTTTTTGGCCTATTCTAACAGTGATCGAAAGCATCTTTTTGTATGGCTTAACGACCAATATTTTTGCAGAAAACGACCAGCAGGCTTATCACGTATCTCAGTTGACAGCTAGTATACGTCAAATCTATGGTCACTATTCAGTACATTGCTGCTTAGACGTAACGTACTAATCACTATAATCTTAGGGAGAAAACAATGGACAGCATAGTGGCTTTCAAATGGCTGTCAACTGAGATACGTGATAGCCCCCCTGGACCGACGTTTAACGAGCCCTCTGAAGTACAGAGACGCTCAGTTCAAATGAGACGATGCGGCCACCCACCTATAGAATAACCGCGCCAAGGGTTGCTTAAACCGACTGACCGTTTACCGATCAGTGAGCGCAACTGGATAAGAGCGCCTGAATCCTATGTCTAGCACTGGGATAGTAATACATTTATACATAATTAAAAAAAACGTTTTTAATTGTCCTATATTTTGCAAATTTGCATTTGCATTTAATATATTTATTTATGCGTGTCCTTCTGGATCAACACTCTCGTTATAAATTACTGCAAGTTCGTGTATTAATGCAAAATTATACAGCGCATATAAACAAAAGGTAATGAACTTAATTACGTGTTATTATTATAATAATACTGAAATTAAAAGTCAATGTTGACATTTTTATTGTTATTTTGAGTTAAATGTTCGTAATGTATCTTATTAACCTATATTCAGAAAATTTACGTGTTTTGGGTACTTTTTTTTAAAGTCTTTGTGAAAATTATTTTAATTGTAGAAAACGCCGAACTTGAACACTAGTGGAATGTTTTGGGTAGAAGTCTGTGTCGAAGGGTATCAGAAAAACAGTATCAACAGTATCTAGAGGTACATATTACAATATTACGACCATTATACCCACAGATTTGAGAAGAGGTGTATGAAATACGTCAACGTTTCACTATTTTTAGAGTTAGTCCTATCTTTTAAGTCTTATACTTTTTGCTTTATTAAACTTCATGCAAATGGGTTTAATGTTTAGAAGTTTGTTATCATATTATGCCAAATATGGTAAATATTATGCCAAACCTACTAAATTTTAATGAAATTTGATACACTTATAGTATCTCGAACCTGAATTAACACAAAAGCTTAAGCACGAGACATACTTTTTACACCAAGAAGATGTTTTTAGTCGTGAATTCGCGAGGAGAAACTTGTGTTTAAATAAACTTGTTTTGAAGTAACGTTATAATGTAAACAATTTCAATATTTTTTATTCAACCCATCAAAGGAAACCCATAAAAACTTCTCATGTAAAATTTACGGCATACTTTCTACTCTTTAATAAGGTTAACACCATCATTATAAAGAACAATATTTACATGCAATTTGCTAAAATCACTGAATTTATTAGTAACTGCAACATCGAGATAAATCCTATAAAATAATGACAATCTCTTGCTATGTTAGTTTGTTTGTTTACAAGCTTTGTACGATACAGAAGTGCCGTGTATACGACATCGGGTGAAAAATATATTGCTTATAGAGTAGTATTTAGTGGGTTAAATATATTTTTTATTTATAGTAGTATTGTGTGTAGTGTATAATACCCTTTAAAATATATTTTTTTTACCCGTGACTGTCCCACTGCTGGGCATTGGTCTCCTCCAGGGCGAGATAGGGGTTAGGTTTTCAGTCTACAACGCTGGTTAAGTGCGGGTTAGGGACTTTGCATGCCCTCAATTAATGTATTAAACAGATTGAAGGCACATTTCATCACGATGTTTTCCTTCATCGTTAGAATAAATATATATATATTAAAATATTATAAAGTCGTTTGTTTACTTTAAACAATTTTTTTTTGTAAAATACGGTGTTTTAATTTTTTTTAACAATAATTTAATGTAAAGTTGCGGTTGTAAATATGCAAATACATATTTCATAAACTCGTTTGACATATGACTATAATAATATATTATTATTTATTATAAAAAAAAATACTTTTAAAGACACTGACCTTTGTCAATAGTATATTGGTATTGTGTTTGTAAGAATAAACGATATCGTCATATATCATAGTTTTGTGAAATTAAATAAAAAATAGTAATACTTTTTTCTTTCGTAAATGCAAATTAGTGGACCCAAGGCCTAACTTACTTCATTACAGGAGGATACCCTTGCCCAGCAGTGGGACATATACGTAGTGTAGTTAATAAAAAGTTAAAATAATTTAAAATAGGTTTTTCTAAAAGTAGCAAACTAAGTCAGCTAACTGAATAAAAAAAGAAATATTACTCAAAAATAAGAGTACAGTTGATGAGAAATATGTGCAGTATTTTGATTGGAGTTCGATTACAATCCCTAAGAAAAGGGTTAAGACAAGTTTGTGCTGTGAAAATAAATCATGTCAGAGGATATGCCAGTTCAAATGGGTAAGTGTAATTTTTTTCTTCGAGTATAAAAACCGACCAAGTACGAGCTCGACTCGCGCACGAAGGGTTCCGTACCAGAATGAATAAAATTGGCAAAAAGACCACCCGACCCAATTCATGGCAGCCCTGTTAAATATTTATTGTATTCTGCTTTTGTTGTTAAGGTAGCTATAGAAATATTATACACTAGCTGACCCGCGCAACTTCGCTTGCGTTACATAAGAGAATCATAATTTCCCCCGTTTTTGTAACATTTTTCACTGGTACTCTGTATCTATTGGTCGTAGCGTGATGATATATAGCTAATAATAATAATAATAATTTTTCAAATTGGACTAGTAGTTCCCGAGATTAGCGCGTTCAAACAAACAGACAAACTTCTCAGCTTTATAATATTAGTATAGATTAGAATAGATAATCTGTGAAACTTTCAACTGTGACACCAGAATCACCACACATTAGGTTAATCGGATACAGCCTGGTGGTAGACAGCAAAGTCTTTGTAATAGGGTCTCATTTTAACACTTCGGACACGGAACCTTAAACAACAATCCTCTTAGAAGGCAAATTATCATATCAAATAGTGATACTTCATTGTCAAAGTTAAACACCTAATTTAGTATGTCACCAAAAAAAAAATATTTTGTCATGTCAACTTTTCATTCATAATCATAATAATATCTTGTTTATACATATTGCCAAATAAGTAGGATATGACAAGCAAAAATCATAAATAGCAGCATAAATTTAGGTTATTTTTGTTCAAATTTGAGCCGGAAGGTTTTGTGTCATTACTTATATGATTCAATACCGGATAAGTCTATAAATAAAAATGAATCACCGGAATTAATGTTCGCGCATAACTTTTAAAAAAAATAACTAAATAGTATAATTCTCTGTTTAATAAATACATTTGTAACTGTCGGGGCTAGGATTGTATAGGATCGATGGGATCAATCAAAAATCCCACGGTAATAGTATCATCCGGATAAAATCGTGCTGTGATATGTATTTTAAACTAGCTGACCCGCGCAACTTCGCTTGCGCCACCTAAGAGAATGAGAATCAAAATTTTCCCCGTTTCTGTAACATTTTTCGTTTCTTCTCCGCTCTTAATGACCGTAGCGTGATGTTATATAGCCTATAGCCTTCCTCGATAAATAAGCTATCTAACACTGAAAGATTTGTTCAAATCGGACCAGTAGTTCCCGAGATTAGCGCGTTCAAACAAACAAACAAACAATCAAACAAACAAAGTTTTAAGCGCGATCGAATTTACGATGACAATACCATTTTTATTATTACACGACGTTTCGACCAATTTTTATAATACATTAGCAATAAAATACAAATAACAATAATCACATTCACGTATTTTTTTTGCAAATAACTTGTAACTACTAACTTATGATAATGTCACTCAATTTATCTTAAGGTCGAAATGTAGAATCAAGGAAAACAGCTGGCAAGTAACTTTTGGCCACACTTTTTAAATCTTTGAGTTGTTTTTTTACAAAAATATTTACATAAATCATTGATGGTAAAATAAATTATATATTTTATTGGACCAGAATCTCTCATTACTCTCAGGTCAAAAATGTTACAGATTAATATTAAAATATTGACAGACTACTCGTAAAATGTTGTAAAATCTTCTTCTAAAGTCTCGGGTTCGACTCCCTATTCGCCTTTTCTAATTTTATTATATTATAATATTCCTCAATAGTAATCCGGAGTTTAGTAACGTTTCCGACAAGTCGCCCCCTATTTCTTTGGACGAAAATTGTCAATGGCGAAACATGGCCATATTTCATACACCTCTACCCAAACCTTATAGTACAACTGGCGTGATAATAAGTATGTATAACTTCACATGATTACACGCAATAGATCGCACAAAGCATCTTGACACAATTACTTAGTTCCCTATAATTATGAAACTTGAACTCTAACAATAATTAGCTTCTTTACTTAAACAATGATGTTTAATGATAAACAACAATTATAAAACAACCAGCTTAACTTGTAATAAACACGCGACCAATTTATAATAATGTACCTGTACTTTGATAACGTGATCACGGAATATGTGCCGATGGCCAGTTGCGCTCACCAGTCGGTAAACGATCTGTGGGTTAAACAACCCTTGGCCCGGTCAGTCTATAGATGGGTGACCAATGGTATTTGAGTTGAGCGTCCCAACGTTTGAGTTGATGACAACAGTCATCAAGCCATGTTAAAGGCCTTTCGGGCGGCTTGAACAACTTTGACACTAGGTTGACCACTAACCATACTACAAACAAACAAAGAAACAATTTTTTTGCCGAGCAGAAATAAAATAGCGATAAAAAATAGTTGCAGAGCTGTATGACATACACCCACTTTTCGCCATTTATGATTAAGTCCCATATAATATGGGGCGAGCCTGTTGCCATTTACCGGGCAGGTATCCAAACTACAAAAAATAAAAATGACCAATAGCACTTTTCCCGACCTGAGAATCAAACCCACCATGATCAGCAGTCAGAAACACTACAAACTGCGCTACTAAACCAGTCAATTCGGAGCACTTAAATACGACTTTCAAAATGTTCACTATCATAATAATGATAATATTATAAATTTTTGGTATAGTGTTTAGTCAATTTAGTGTTTGCACCAGCGTCCCAGATTGCCTAGCTATGGTACTCTAACCGTGTTTTAACCGACTTAAAAAAGGAGGAGGTTCTCAATTTTGGCGCAACCTGTCTCCGTGACGCAGTGGTTAAGGTCGCCACGCTGCTACTATTGGGTCGGGAGGTCGTGGGTCCGATTTTCACTCGGAACAATTAATTGTGCGATCCACAAATAGTCTTTAGCCAGAACTGTGTCCCTTGTTTGTATGTTTGTAAAAGTCCCCGCGACATAAAAGCAATTCTTGGTGCTGGATTTGTCATTCAAATAATCAAAAATAAGACCATTTTTTTCTTGTTTTATAAACTGCGTCGCAGTGCAACTTGCGGCATAAAAGGATACTACAATGTTAATGCCCTAGGTCAAAATATCAATCCATTGTTGTTTTATTTAAATTGTATGCGACATACAATAATCATTTGTCACTACAATGTTATATTTAGGTGAATATAAAAGTCTAATTATATGCCTAAATGGCATTTCGAACTAAAGTTGCCCGCGTACTGTACGATATTGACGAAACAGTATATTTTTAATGTGTCGATATATTTTTTTAATGACTTGATTTCTTATTAATTTTCTTTACGAAGCCTAATTAGTAATTTGATAGCCGAGAAATGACGTACTTTTAAAAAAATTAACACAAATGGTTTTGATTCAAAATCTGAATAAATATTGGAAATCCATAAAAGTGTTTAAAACAATCATAAGAAGAAAACCAGAGACGTGTTTTGTAACCCAAAAAACTGAATTAAATAATAATTTTCAGTGATAACAACAAAATGGTGGAGAAGAGATATCAATCTATTGCGGACTTCTACGCGGGAAAGTCTGTGCTCATCACCGGAGGCACCGGATTTCTGGGAAAGGTTTGTATTTGATATTTTTACTTGAGATTTTGATAATATGTAATCTAAGGACATGGGTGTTACTCCAAGTGGGAAGTTTTAACTTAAACATAAGGTCAAGGACACAGGTTTGTGTATGATTTTTTGAGGATTTTTATCGTCAGTAAATAGTTCGAATAAAGATATTTAAAAAAATCTTTGTTAATGTATTTAACCCATTAATGTCCCACTGCTGGGCAAGGGTCTCTTCCCATAATGAGGGAGGGGTTAGGCCTTGAGGTGGACTCACGCTGGCCAAGTGCGGGTTGGGGACTTTGCTTGCCCTCAATAAATGTATTAAACAAATTTTTAGACATGCAAGGTTTCCTCACGATGTTTTCCTTCACCGTTGGAGCACGTGATAATTGTTTCTAATACACACATAACTTCGAAAAGTCATTTGTGTGTTGCCTCGGATTCGAACCTGCGACCACTAGCGTGGGAGGTGCTAACTTAAACCACAGCCCCTTTTATGCGCATATTTTATTTCCAGGTGTTCATTGAGAAACTTCTATACTCCTGCACAAAACTGGACAAAATTTATTTATTAATAAGAGAAAAGAAAGGGTCTGACAGTACCACAAGGCTAAAAAGCATCTTTGATAATCCAGTAAGTACTTAGTATTCTAGATATCAACGTATTTTTTAAGTTAAGAGCTAAGTGTGACTTTATTCTCACCTTTTTGTTTTTGTTAACTTTAAAACATTTAATCTTCTCTACGTCAGAATCTGCATAGGAATGTGACAATGTGTAAGTGCGAGCGAGAGACTCCGATAAAATGACACGACTTAGTGCGCACGTTTGAAATGGTCCGAGTATAGTTTTACCTATCAAGTTGAAAGCATTAAAGCAATTATACATATGTACCTTGGTTTAGTTGTAAAAGCCTTTAAAAAAATCGTACATAAGACAAATTCTCAAAATTATAATTGTAAATATTTTTCAGCTGTTCGAAAGAATAAAACAGAACTGCCCAGAAAACTTGGAAAAAGTGATACCAATAGTTGGTGATATATCTCAACCTAGCCTGGGAATCAAACCTGAGGATGAACAAACTTTAATTGATAAAGTAAGTAAAAGAGGCAGTACATTTTAAAGTCATTAAAAAGAAGTATTGTAAAGTCTTTTTGAAAACTCAAAGGCGTGGATTAAATTACACGTCTGGTTTTACTTTGTATTCCTTATACCAAAACATTATTAGGTAATTAGAACATTATCACTTGTTCCAATGATGAAGGAAATCATCGTGATGCAACCTTGCATACCTGCGAGTTCTTAAACAAGTTCTTGAAGGCATACAAATCCCCAACTTGGTCAGCGTAGTGGACTCAAGGCCTGATGCCTGATTCATTCTGGGAAGAGACCCTTACCCAGCAGTGGGACAGTAAATAAATAAAATAAATATTAATGAATAACTCACACACGGTCATTTGATTCTAAACCAAGCAGAGCCTGTACTATGGTAACCAAATAACTGATAAACATACTTATAATATATACTTCTAAATACATACTTATATAGATAAATTTACAACCAGGCTCGGAACAGATACTCGTGCTCATCACACAAATATTTATCCCGGGAGGAATTCGAACCCGAAATGTATTTAACAATAGAAAATTCTGACTTTAGAAAAGTAAACTGCCATTCCAAAAGGAACCAAACGAAGCAAGTCTAATGACGTGGTAGTATCCATTATATTTTATTCTGCTCATATCATGGTAAATAAACTCTCTAACTTCAGGTGTCTGTGGTAATCCACTCGGCGGCAACAGTAAAGTTCAATGAACCTCTGCCGGTGGCCATGAACATCAATCTGGAGGGTACGCAGAGAGTGCTGAGCTTGTGCAAGCGTATCAACAGGATGGAGGTAATTGGGTAGAGAAATTACTGTTTATGATCGGCTTTCTCTGTTTTTGGTATGTTCGTGTAATATTTTTGGTGAAGAAAACTTTAAGGTAAATTAGAATCTGTAAATCTACGTAGTTAATGTTTTAACTTGTTATTTAAAAAATAACAAAATAAGTAATGAGAAAATGCTTTCAATTCACGCAAACAAATAAGTTGTGATACAGAAATTGTAAGAAGAATCTAATGAAAATCTGAATGTACCTTGATTAAAACAAACTATTGTTCATATAGAGGTGATGTAACCGGCCGTCAATTTACCCCTAAAAATATAAGGCCGGTTTCACCAAGCCATATTATTTTTGCCAATGTAATTGTTTTAAATGTTGATTATTTCTATGCAGTCTTTCGTCTACATATCAACAGCCTTCGCTCACCCCAGCAGACCGGAACTAGGAGAGACTATCTACCCGGCGCCTGCAGAAATTGATGATGTTTACAGATTTATGAAGAAGTATGGACATGATGAAAACAAAACTAAAAATATTTTAGGCTAGTATGCATTAATTTGTACATGAGGAGGTCCGATAGGCAGTGGCTCCATGTAAAATATTGATATACAGCTGCTTATATTGGAAATTGATTTCATTACTGTATTTTGACTATACTTTAAACCTTTATGGAACAGTGGTAAAGAAAGTGGTCACTAAATCTTGGGGCTAAACTCGGCTGAGTTTTTCTGTCTAGAACTTTTCTGCTACTATCCGAAGCATTAACGAATCCAAATTGGGGGAAGAAAGAAATAAGTAGAAAACAACTGATTGGCAGAAGTATGTTCAGGTGAAACACTAATATTTATTGTAATTTTCAGGTGGAAAACCAAACACGTATATTTTCACAAAGGCACTGACCGAATCTTATTTAGCGCAGAACCATGGAAACATTCCTACTGCTATCATCAGACCTTCTGGAGGTAATATACCTTGCAAGTTACATTAATGGCTTAAAATATTAACAAAAATGTTACATTCTTTTTCTTTTTGACCCTCGCGACTATATTTTTCCAAAGTGTAATAGTATGGCTTCACTATTGAAATATCTTCGTAAAATAACCTATTATAAGCTCATTGGAGAGCCTTAAAACATCATATAAAAATGTAAAATTCTCACTGTCAACTTGATGCACCTTGTCCAGTCCCAAGCCTCAACCTAACTTTCATCCCGGGAGGAAAACCATATACCGCAGTAGGACAAGAAAGAATAAATTAAAAGTTAAACATACGATGAACTTGATACAAGGTTCCACAGATATAAATAAGATCGCTGCGCGTACAAGACCGCGTAAGAGCACTTTATTAATACCGTGTAACGGCAAAATGCAAAATTGAAATATCGTGCCTGCCGACTCTAGCTTTATGGTCGACTAGCTAACCCGCGCAACTTCGCTTGTGTCACATAAGAGAGAATGGGTCCTAATTTTCCTCGTTTTGTAACATTTTTTACTATTACTCTACTCCTATTGGTCGTAACGTGATAATATATAGCCTTCCTCGATAAATGGGCTATCCTGATCCTGAGATCCTGAGATTAGCGCGTTCAAACAAAAAAAAAAAACACTCCGGCTTTATAATATTTAAATTTTGTGCGTTTTGCTGTTACGCGGTATTTACAAAGTGCTCTTACGCGGTCGTACACAAACAGCGACGATAAGGTTGTCGTTTTTTTTTCCACAGTATCACCAACATACGAAGAACCGATCAAAGGTTGGCTTGACAACTGGTTTGGTCCAACACCTTTGATGTACAACGTGGCAGTAGGATGGAACCGTGTCAGTCTCGGCTCTGCGATGGGAATCGCTGACCTCATCCCAGCAGACTATGTTTCCAATTTAACTATTATTGCTGCTGCGACTGTTCATAAGTAAGCTATTTTTTTATTATTACCTATTATAATTTTATTGACTGCCTCTGATATAGACGGAAGTGTTTGTGGTAATCAAGAGGTCATTGGTTTGTGATTCTCAGGTCGGGTAGAGAGATATTGTTCATTTTTTATTGGCTGCCTCTGTGATCTAGACGGTAGTGTTGGTCTAATCAATAGGTGAAAGGTTCGATTCCTATGTCGGGTGTAGTGAAATTATAAAATTTGTATTGGATTATTCGCAATAGTTCTCTGGATTTTCGTAACGTGCTCGGTGGCAATAGGCCAGTCCCCTATTATATGGGACTAACATTAAAATTGGCGAAATGTGGGTATATGAAAAAATACTACCTACGATTTTAGATTTAACAGGTGTGATGTTATAAACGTATGTAATTTTTTATTACTTAAGTCATAAACAATAATAGGTTATAAAAAAACTGTAATAAATTATGTTATTACCTATTATCATAGCAAGTCAATAAAAAATAATAACTGACTGTAAACCAACTTAACTTTAATTTTTATTAACAATAAACATTCTATAGTATTCTATAGTCTATACAAAATACTATCATTTGCTGATATTAATCACACAAATATTTAATTCGGATGAAACTCAAAATCACGTAGCCGCACTGTAGATAGGTACTACCAGTTCAAATACTATGCGGTCACCTATCTATGGAATGACCGCGCCAAGGTCTGCTTAAAACAGATCGTTAACCGATCGGTGAGCGCAACAGGCTACGGGCGCCTCTACGATAGGTCGTCACACAGGCCGAGTAAGATGGCGTTTGAATATGCCGATGGATGGCCGAAATGTCGGATTTTCTATGGCACATTTAAAATTTGTTAATTTTGTTTTTTCAGATCTAAAGAGATCCAAGTATACAACAGCGCCAGTGGCTGTGAGAACCCGTTGACCTGGAGAGATGTCTGCAAATACTCTATCAATGAATGTGTTAAGAAAGGATACAGTACGTATATTATGTAAAACTTATTTTAACTCCTGTTTTAAGAGATGCACATTGCTTAAATTTAAATCAGCTTCCAATATTACGGCGGATTGAATAGTTTCGCTATATTTTTATTATTTTAATAGCCATTAGACCAAGGCCTGTATTGAAGATTTTGTGAATTAACAACATATGTACCTATCTAGACTATTCAATGGTTTAAAATTAAGATAATCAATAGTAATGTTTCAAAAATGCTCCAATTTTTTTACGTGCGGTTGCTACGGTATCCTACAAACGTGACCTTTCCAAATTTCACGACCAAATCAATAACCAAAATACTGATTAATCGTTAATCTAAGGCAAATAAGTAATTCCGCAAACGTCTTCTACATTTCCCTTCCCCATATTTCAGTTTAAATCTCCAACAAAAATTACGTTCGCGACTCATGACCCAATTTGTATGAGGAAATAACGTATTTGCTATAATTTCCTACTTAGCTCCAACGTGAATACATTTTGTAGGAAGGGGTTGCTACATAAATGGGTTTTATGTAGGGACGTTTTTGTCTTAATACTTGTACATTTTAGGTACTTCTAGCGAAGGAACACATTCGTTTGAGGCTAAAAAGTCCTTTGCGGGAATGATAACCACGACCGCAACCTTAGCATATGTAAAACCTGGAGTATATAGAGGTACCTCTATTTCCGATGCCACCTAAATCTTGTGCTATAGAAAGATACAGGCCAAGGATGATAACATTCCTAGGTGTAATCTGGATTGTGTTTCCTTTTTTTCATTAATTGTAACAAAACTTTTCACCATTATATCCCTAGCTAGCACCGAAAATATAGACTTAAATATTGATTTTAAGACGTAGAACCCGTTACAGACTGATTTTATTATCATTAGTTTAACAAAATATATTTTACTTTTCAGACGAAACGCCGTACCCGTTTATAATATTTACAAAATCAAGAGCGATTGTAAACCTGCTGACGTTATTACTTCAAATAATACCTGCTCATATAGCGGACTTGTGGCTTAAAATACAAGGCAAAAGACCTAAGTAAGTATCATTACATTGTGTTCCAGTTTGCTGGAATGAGAAACCTCTAATAATTAGTAACTAACTTAAGTAATAAGTATACAGAATTGTAAAATTAGTACCACAATAAAACATCAGTAATTATCTTGTAATAAATTCATACCTTTATTAGATTCCAAAATGATAGAACACGAAATTTTGTTCAGCAGTAATTTTTGAACATATTATAGACGTCGCCAAACAACTTGAACATAATTTGCTGTATTAGAAAGTAAACAGAATGTAGACCCAGTGCAGAGGACACTTGGTTGGCGGTTATACTACTTGTACTATTGTACCTAAACTGGCCTAAAAATCGTTCACTAAGATGTAGCGAAATTGTTCAAGTTGTTTGGCGGCACCTATACGTGATAACCTCGTCATTGTATGTATTCCGTCTCAGTCTTACTTCCAAAGTTCAGTATTTCCATCTTTTTCCTCCATACCTTATTTATTTCTCCATCTCTTTCAGATACGTAAAAATCATGTACGAAGTAGTTGGCTACAGGGATTCAGTTGACTTCTTCACTGTGAACTCCTGGTGGATGAAGGCTGATCGTTCCAGGGAGCTGTTCTCCAAGCTCTCTATGAAAGACAAGAAGACCTTCCCTTGTGACCCGTCACACATCATTTGGCCGGAATATATCGCTGATTATTGCGATGGTATTAATAAGTATTTGAAGCCTAGGTTTACGGTTAAAAGTAAGAAATAAATGTGTTGGAGTACTTTGTGGTTTTTGTTTACTCATTTATTTGTCTTCTCCTATATTTATATATTACGTCCTGTTTGAAGAACTTAAGTTTCCTAATAATAAGCATGGAGCACATGTCGTATTTTTTTTCTGGAGCAAAAATATGCCTCGAATGGATTCGTCTCTAGCACATAGAAACATGTGTAGTTAATAAAATATACTAACCAATATATGTATGTATAAAAACTAAAGTGTGTAAAATAATATTCATGTAAAATAATATTCTACGACAATTTAGAAGCGTAACTTTATACAAATAATATGAAATTCTCGGTAAAACACTCCCAGAATACCGAAAATCTGGAATAACCACTCAATTACGAAAATTGTGGCAAAGTTATCGTTTACTGAATCGTGGAAAATTTTCTTGTACAAATACTGGAACTAGATTTCAACGAAAATGCACTAAATATAGCGGGAATAGAGAAAATCTGTATGCGTATTACGTATCTCAGTTGACAAGTAGTGTACGTCAAATTGATGGTCACTATTCAGTACATAACTACTTTAACGTAACATGTTATTCACTATAATCTAAGGGAGAAAATAATGTACAGCATAGTGTCTTTCTGTTAGTTGTCAATTGAGATACATAATAGCAACTAGCAACCCCCGGAAGCACGATTCTCTACAGTCGGTACTGTCGAATATCGAAAGTTTGACATTTAAAATAGACTGCCAAAATAGATCTAACGATGCCCGTTAGAGGCACTCGCTGGTCAGATTTTCATACAAAATTTCTCGATGACTAGCCGGTTGTCGATAGTAGTAGAAAATAGAGCTACCGAAAGTACCTCTTCAAACTCAATGACTTCACATCTAATTTAATTACAGCCTTCAATCTGTCAACGCAAATTAATTCTGATTAATTCCTACAAACTAATTTTGGGAGTACTTTTTTGTTCCTTTCTATTAGGGCACTGTGATTGACAGGTGAAATGTTTTAATAGCCAACTTTTGTTAGTAAGAAGTTTTAGTTCATAACTGGGATTTTAGTTAGAGGCCTAATAAACATAATTAAATAAGTTTAAGGTTATGTAATAGGTATATAAATTTAGTGTTCTTGACCATTGTCCCACACTAGGTGGGGTCGGCACTACATCTTTTCTTCTTCCACTCATCCTTTACAGCCTCTTACACAATCCATTTCTCTTTCGGTCTCTTTCTACACTTACTTCTCGGCTTCGTGTAACAACTATTTATTAAAAAATGTATAGAAGTCAATTTAGTAGAATACAAACAATATTTGAAATTAAAAGAAACGATCATGAAACTGACTACAAAATTGATTTTTTTTTGTTAAACAATTTATTATTACAGTTAGGTATACGATTTATTATTACACCACACTAATGTGGTGTGCCACAATTTCAAACATTTTAAAATAAAAATATTGAAGACAAAGTGAGGGTAGGCGTAGAAACTCGCACCACAAAGAGATGACACTTAGCAGCCACATCAGTTAGCCCGTGACCACGGTCGATGCGGTTCGATCGAAATGACGATTAGCAAATGAGGTATCATAAACCTATAAATTTTTATCGCGTTTTAGACCTTTTTAGAAATTTTGTATTAGGTATGTGTAAAAACCGCGAAAGTTTAAGAACTTTTATAGTTATTGTGTAGTTAGTAAGTGTCTGTGTCAAATTATTTATTTTTTAGTGTGGGGAATATGATTTCTGGACCAGTATTGGAGGTAAGTGAAAACATTGTTAATAAAAAAAATCTCGTCGAATTGACAACTTCCTGTTTTTGAAGTATGTTAAATAAATAGATAAAAAGTATCCTAAACATTTATAAAAAAAATATATTAGATAAGAATTGAGACTTCATTTTAAACACATTTTGGGCCTTGAAACAATGATACTTCTAAACCTAGGTTTCAGCTTTATTTTCAGCTGAAAATTCAGTTACAAATGTGCGTACCGTGTTTGTAACGATAATACAGTCTAATGTATGTAGCCTTGGCAGTCTGGAACATTAAGTGGAAAAATCTACGGCTTGAAAACCTCCGTTATATAACTTGAACGTGTAAGAGAGAGTATTTTAGAACGTTATCTTGTTGAAGATTTGATTAGGAAAATAAGTATGTATGTATAGAGTGGAATAACATTTGTACTCGGGGAAACATTTTAGTTTCGATACTTAGTAATGATTAAAAGTGTTTTTAAAGGTACCAAAATTTATATTTTCTTTTTTTTATGTTTCATTTTGGTGTGAGGAATCTTTTAATGCTTTTATTATATGAAATGCACAAACGATTTTCTATCTATTACGTTACGTATTTATAAATAGAGTAAAGATTACGACTAAAAGACTGAAACAACTGACAAATCATATCCCAGGAATACAGGCTTTTTACTATACTACTTTTTAAATAAGCCCAATAGGACGTGGAAAAAATAGTATGATGTAAAAAGAAACAAAAATAAAGACTATAACTTTATTAACGTTTAGCTTGGCCTGGTTTCAAGTACTTATAAATGCCTCTAATAAAATGCTTGAAGTAATCTGGCCAGAAGATCAGAGCTGGGTCACAGGGGAAGGTCTTCTTGTCTTCTGGAGACAGCTTGGAGTACAGCTCCCTGGTGCGATCCGCCTTCATGAGCCAGGATCCTGAGGAGAAGGGTCCTATGACGTCTCTGATGATCAGCGCTTGGTTGGTCGTGTGCACGTATCTGTGTGGGAGTGGGTGGCAGATAAGAAATTAGGTTTTAGGTTTCGGTCTTGATCAGGGATTTTTTCTCCGTCTTTTTTTTGTAAATCCATCCGTGTTTCATACTAATAATTCCATTTAAATGTGAAAGTCTGTCTAAATATTGGCCTGTAATGCTTTTACCGGTAAAAAGTTAAACCTATTTAAAAATTTGTTGAGTATTACGCCGGGCTATACTTTTTCGAAATCATCACCAAACGGTAAAAATAGTAGACCAAGTTGTGTACAGTACAGCGCGAGTCAGCTAGTTCAATGTTAATTCCGAACGATTTTTTTTCTATAATGGTAAGTTGGTGTTATAAAAAAACTTGGAATTATGTGAAAACTAATCAAAAATCTCTTTTTGTAGTAAATAGTTAAATACTTACTTGGGTGGTTTTCCAGTCATACGTAGCCAAAAGTCCGCGATATGAGCCGGTATCTTTTGTAGCACTACAGTCAAGAAATCCACTACGACTCTTGATTTTGAGGTTATCACGAATACGGGAAGTTCATCTAAAAAGAAAAGATTGAGATTATCTTTTATGTTTAAAAATCGTTAACAGCGTACGTATTTAAAGTAGTAGTCTTGCAAGTAAGATGCACAAAAGCCCTACGTTCATTGCCAATAAAATATTCTTGTACAACAATAAGACCACAAAAATGGCCTTTAGATGAACTCTTTAGTCACAACAAATCGGGACATTTGGCAAAAATCTTTAAAATTACACTGTCAAAGGAAACTTTGTAACAAAATTAACTTATGAGTCTTATCAGTCATCATTGAGACCCCAATAAGAGACACAGCCAAACAATACTAACAATATATCTGTCTCTTTTACACCTTAAACATTTAAAGGAGATAAAAACACAATACTTACTATACCCATTCTTAATACATTCTTCAATAGAATATTGATAACCTTCATGCCACGTCACCGGGTTCTCCGCGCTGGTCGTAATGTTGAACACTTGTGCTTCTTTTGATCTAAAATACACCACTTAAGCTTTAGCTTTTTGGAGAGAAACAAATATTTTGTTAGAACACATGACTGTTTCGGTAATGGGATGAGATCGTTTGGAATAACATACGTTGGTAAATATTTTTGTGTTACAGGCAGATCCGCAAAAAAGGTAATTTTATTTTATCATTGAGAAAAGTTAGTAGGGGCTTTGTTTGAATACAATACTTTGTCAATTCTTAATCGCAGTACCCACGTATAAATCATTTACATGTAATCAGGTTTCCTAAAATGGTTTCGGATTTGTTTTTAATTTATTAATGCTCCAAACGGCATCGTTTTGTTCAAGTATGTAGATTTTGACATTAAAATTTCACATTTTGTTCCATCCAATTAAGTACAACATTTTTATGTCAAAAATGTCGATAAATACGTAATTAATACTCGATAACTAAAAAAGAACGGAACACCCTTCTGTTATATGATCCAAATATTCTCTATCTTAATCTCTCTCTAGTAAGACTAGGAGGGACTCTTAATACAAAGTAAACCAAGATTCATAGCTAGCATACTACTGGTATGTGTGTAAATTATTAAAATATAAAAGAAAAATCTTACTCCCGCGCTTTAGTAGCAGCCACAATCGTCAAATTAGACACATAGTCCACAGGAATCATGTCACCAGCCGTAGTTTTCGGGGAGCCAAAAATGATAGGAGTGTAACCTTTCCCAATGTTGTACATCAAACGGGTTGCGCCGTTCCAACTGCAAGTCCAACCTTTCATTGGCTCGTTTGCGGTTGATGTGACTGAAAATACACAAAAATCGTACATAATATCATAAATACGAATATTATCTATCAATAAACTTTTCACTGCAAGGAAAATATGGAGATTTTCTTGTTTAACGCGGGGATAGGGCAAAAAAAACGTAGGCTGTTTTTAGACATAGTGACACAACGCAGTTTATATCATAGTAATGCTCTCTACAATAAATTTAACATGAAAGTCTTAAATATACCAGGTTTTCAATGTTTTAATTTCTAATACAACAAAATTGTGAAAAGCCATTGATAAATTGCCTAAGGCACTAACAATATAGCTGTGTGATAGGCGAATGCTTGTAATTATTTAACTTTTTAAAAATGATAAATACTTACCAATCGAAGGTCTGACGATAACAGTCGGCAGGTCTCCATGGTTTTCTGCGATATACGTTTCTGTGAGAGCTTTACTGAATGCGTAAGTATTGGGTCTGCTGTCTGAAATTACATAAGAAGAATAACAATTAATACAGCTAAATAGGCTCATAACCGTACGCTCAAATCCCGTTTCGCTCAAATCCAGTTGCAATCATAACGAGATGGACTCATTGCCAGTTATAAAGTTAATTGTTTTACATTTACACTTACTGGATTTCACATTAATTTCATAGTGAGCGCTCACATTTATTAACACTCGTTCAATCGTATAACAAAAACTAGGTGACCCGGCAAACATTGTTTTGCCATAAAAATTTAATAAAAAGACATTGTCCAGCGGACAAAACTGTGAATCTAAACCATTCTCAGATCCCCTTGAACACATACAAAAAAAATCATCAAAATTGGTCCCGTCGTTTAAGAGAAGTTCAGTGACATACACACTTACAGAAGAATTATATATATAAAGATATTAACGATTTAATTACTTTAACACTGCATGGTAATAAAAAGATTTTCAATACATTATATTTAGGAAATGTCACAGTCCTTGGTAGTTACAATAGTACTTACGTATAAACTTCATAGTTTCTTTCTTATTGTGTCCATGTTCCTCCATGAAATTGTAAACGGTCTCCAATTTAGCGGGAGCTGGGTATATCGTCTCAGATAATACTCGTCGGTTAGTATGAGCGAATGCTGTTGATATGTAGACAAACGCCTGTAAAAAGCACGTATCACATTGAAGATTGATAGAAGAGGAAAGTCATTGTTATAAACGAAACGAGCAGTGTATGCTCAAAATATTTTTTTGTGTATTAATTTGAATATAGCTTATGAATATAGCCGCAGTGAGGAAAAATTTGTTTTATTAGCAGAGGCTGATGGAGACGCAAATACGACGGCATTTATCTGTGGCGTCACCTGCACTTCTCTTATTTGCCTTGCAACGGTATCATATCACCATAATAAACTTATTTTCATTCAATTGAAAACTAACGTAATACCATATTGTAAAATTACTTACCTCTAAATCCTTGATTCTCTTGCTAAGGTTCAGCACCTTCTGCGTGCCCTCAAAATTAATATTTATAGCCACTGGTAAGGGTTCATTGAATTTTACTGTTGCTGCTGAATGTATAACCACTGACACCTTAAAAAATATGAGATAAATACATAAAATGAGAGAAAAAGTAACTACAAACCACACTTAAGATATTTTTTTCAAGACAACTCCCGCATTAAGAATTGCTCTTGTGTGCGAGGACTTTTTATAAACATACAACGGACACAAAGTACAACCAGACTCAAAACAATTATTATTATTTGTGCGATCCACAAATAAAATTGTTTCGGAAACGACCTCCCAACGCAATGGTCGTCCTTTTCTCTATTGTTAATTACTTACATTGTCTATCAAAGTGTTTTCGTCCTCTGGTTTGATGCCCAGGTTGGGTAGTGTTATGTCACCAGCGATTGGTACCACTTTGTTTATACTGTTCTTATTACTCTCAATGACTCTTGTGAATAACTGAAACATATAAAAAAGTATTAGCAAAACACATAAATATCTTGATTCAAATATAAAAAAAAAACTGTAAGTAAGTTAAGCTACTGTAACTGTATATGAAATACACCCAATTATAGGGGGAGGGCCATGTATCAATACCAAACGTCGGTTTACTATCGGATACACCTCAACAGTACTTTAAATATCAATATCGAATAGCGATTTGCCTGACCCAGCAATTGCACCCAAGACAGTCACATAGCACATAGTCTATCACTCAAAGCACAGGAACAGTCATGACATTTTAGTAGGTACCTATTTAAATGATACTCACGGGATCATCAAACAAATTTTCAAGTCTTCTTTTAATATCCACGCCTTTCTTGTCTCGTATCAATAAGTAAATCTTATCCAATTTGGAACAAGAGTATAGGAGTTTTTCAACAAACACCTGTAAAAATATAAAATATAAATAGATGACATTCTAATGTACCTATAATAAAAATTTGTAGCACTTACTGCAGTTAGTGTAAGGTGGTAACAAATAAACATTATAAATATAAAATAAACTAAGGTCAAGATTTAAAGCCTAATTTTCTCTTATATTTTAGAAAGATCAGTAGTAATATCATTAAGCATAATAATTTCTTACGATATTTAATACGAATCGAACATAATATTTAGCAAATTTTTTACTTAAATTTAAAAGTTTCAGGGTGCTCCCACTCAGTAATTAGACACTGTTAACGTTAGAAACTGACTTATAACATTTGTTTTTAAACAAATTAGTTTTAAAGTTTTATACAAATTGTAAATATTGTCGTGTTATACAATGTTGTAAAACGCTATATATATCTACTATGTGGGAGCACCCTTAAAGATACATACTTATACATACATACGTACCTTCCCTAAAAACCCAGTACCTCCAGTAATGAATACAGATTTCCCCGCGTAAAAATCTGCAACTGGTTGATAAGTAGAACAGGCCTTTGTACTCGCATCACTGTAAAAAGTAAAAAATATAAAACTTTAATAAGCTTAATTTAATGATTGACTGAAGAATTATTGCATAACTGCGTAGTATAATCGTATTATATTTATGTTGCTAGATCATATATTACTATGTAAAGTACTTTGACATAAAGTCGACATGATAAATTAGAAAAACCAGTTTGTATTGTATTTAGAAACTTAATTATATTGTCCCACTGACCAATTTTCAGACAACGCAGTAAGTAATATTGACACAAGGCAATGTTTGAGTTTCTTTTTTATTTCCGAATGCCTAGTCTAAGGTATATTAAATGCACCTGCTTTCCACGTATTCCGGGTATGGCCAAAGGCCCAAAGTTTGTTACAGTATAGAGCGCAAGGCAATAGCTGTATAAGGGGTGTTGCCAAACTCCAGGATCCAATTAAGAATATTCAAATCCAACAGAAATAAAAAACACCCAACAATAAGATCAACCCGCGAATCGAACCCGACCCCTCGCGATCCGTAGTTAATACTACAAAAGTAATATAATTATTTAATATAGAATAGAATACGGGAATGAACTCGAACACACCTTATAATGCCTCGCGTTTCGGCACAAGTTACACTGCACTAACAAACATGCAACGCGAACGTTAATAAGTTATTATAGTTTATTTTCTATTTAAAATAATTATATTAATTACTTACCTCGTTCCAGTAGAAAACCCTTTCACATTACTAATTTTAACTACAATTCTACATTGAACACTAGACTTAGCTAAATACCTAACGCCAAACATTTTAGAAAGAAAAAACTAACTTCTATCCAAAGTAAAATGGCAGTCGTTTTTTTAAACACTAATATTTTTATACGTATAACATTGTACTACACTGCAATGAGGACTGTTTAAAATAAAGGCTTTCCATACATAGTTTCTATTTATATAACACCAAAAACATTGCAAATTATAATCCTTTATAAGCGTATTTACTCATAATTTAGACAAGATGTTACGAAACAGAATAAATTATATGTTCTTACTTGAGTAGCGCCGTGGACTCAAAATAATATGAGTATTTTATGACTATGTAATAAGTTTACGAAATAACGGATAATATGTACATCTGAATTTGATACAGGTATTTTATCCGATAAACAATTTTCAAGTCTTTTATTTATTTAAAAAATTTGATGCTGATAAATCAATATTTGACACCGTTATACATCTTATTACATTCTGGTCCAGAAGTCGCGAAGTTCTTTAAAATACAAGTTCTTTAAAAATTATATGACAGTAATATAATGAAGGCATTGGCTTTTATTTCTAAAGAAAAATGTATAATCTACCAAATATGTAAGAAGCAGTTAAAGTTAAGCTATTTTCAAAAGGGCACATCTCACTTTACAAAGATATGACACATAAGCCATTTCGAAATAGCCTGCTAACGTCGATATGCATTGAAGAAACTATATCATATGCCTGAAAATCTTATTACCTATGTATGTAGTCCTCCGTATACCGACGACGGACCGGCTTAAGCTCTAATTGATTTAATTTAAATACACATTCATGTATGCATGTTAGAGGAGATCGTTTCACTAGGTACCGCGATTTTTGAACAGGTTTTATTGAATGCAGCTTTGAAGTCTTTAAACTGTTCTGCATTTTAATTACTTTAGGCTTTTGTAACTATTGTAAGTAGTCCTTGTCAGTCTTTCAGTTTTTATGTAAGCGATCTTTCACGAAATTGTGGTACAACTTTATTTTTCACTATGATTATTATATAACGACAGTAAATTGTAAGCAAAGTTACCAAGACCAGAGATATAAACTTCGAGACCCATGTTATATATACAAAGGCAATTGTACTATTATTATAGCACGGTGAAGATTTAAAATAAATAAAAAGCCATAGTAAAAATATTTGTAAGATAAATGAAACAAAATGCCTTCTCCATAACTTATAACGTGGTTGTAAGCTGTACCACTAACGTAGGTACAAGCTAAAGACCCAATTCAAACCATTGCGGCTGGGCCTTTACATTATGTTCGTACGTATTTGTATAATATGGCTTACATTAGTAAATAAACAACAGTTCATGTTATATTCTCTCCGATATATTTAGTGATGGAATGAGTTGTAGTTGTTTGTTGCTAGGCCGGATTTGTAAGAAGAGTATGCACATAGAAAAGGATGAAACCAGCAGCAATTCCTTACAGAACACATACAATAATTATTTGAATTTATAATTAATTGTCAAGCGTATGTAGCATGAGAATATTTATGAGTTAACTACTTTCATTCAAACAAAAATTTGCATTTTAACGGAAGTACTTAATAGCCACATAGACATTATCCAGTAATCGAACATTAATTTACGAAGTACACATTTTTACAATAAATACATATTTTTATTCCTAAGATCTTCAAGGACCATAAAGTCAACATGTGATTAATTTATATTACCAAAAAAATATAAACTATCAAAGTGCAAAATATGCCTATCACATATTAAACTTCTGCCCGGCCCCATATAGCCAATTATGATCGTACAAGGAACTATAAAAAACATTTCAAGCATTAATGTGTCAAACAATTTGACGCTATTGTTTCTTCATTGTGCTAAAGTTGCCATAAATCATAAACGTGACAGCAATACATTGCCAGCGTAAAATATTCTACAAAAATAAGCCTAAGGCTTTGTTATGTGGACACAAAGCTGTAGGCTTATTTTTTGTATGTCTTACAGCAGAGCTGTGATAGTGGGATCAATTTTTCACAAACGTCTTGGCTTGAAATCTTTGTTTGGGCTAAATATAGAATAACTAGCTGACCCGCGCAACTTCGCTTGCGTCACATAAGAGAGAATGGGTCAAAACTTTACCCGTTTTTGTAACATTTTTCACTGGTACTCTGTTCCTATTGGTAGTAGCGTGATGATATTATAGCCTATAACCTTCCTCAATAAATGGACTATCTAACACTGAAAGAATTTTTCAAATCGGACCAGCAATTCCTGAGATTAGCGCGGTCAAACAAACAAACAAACAAACTCTTCAGCTTTATAATATTTGTATAGATTAGTATAGATGGTTTTGGTGCGCAGAAGTTTTGAAAGATTGACCGATGTGGCTGGTTTGTGTAGGGCTACCAATGGTAAAAGAAATTGAATATAATTTGTATTGCTAAGATGTTATAACTGCCTTATAATAACAACTTTTTATAATAATATTAAAATTGCACAAGGCATATCTATCTATACGTCTATCTGTTACGCTTTCACGTCTTAACTGCATAACCCAAATTCATTTATTTTCGTGAAGACACTCGAACTAATGGATCAAACATAGGCTACTTTCAACAAAAATATGCCGACGAAGCCGCCAGCACAAGCTTGTTATTTAAACCGTACCTCCCCTTACACGAACGGTAAATCTATACTAATATTATAAAGCTGGAGAGTTTGTTTATTCGTTTGTTTGTTTGTTTGTTTGAACGCGCTAATTTTAGGAACTACTGATCCGATTTGAAAAATTATTTCAGTGTTAGATAGCCCATTTATTGAGGAAGGCTATAGGCTATATATCATCACGCTATGACCAGTAGGAGCAGAGTAGCGATAAAAAATGTTACAAAAATGGGGAAAATTATGACGCATTCTCTCTTATGTGACGCAAGCGAAGTTGCGCGGGTCAGCTAGTCGGGTATAAAAAGACCATCATCAGCTACGTCAGTTTGTTCCTGCTCAAGACTTATCAGGGACTATCTTTAATCACTTTGAAGTCTTAAAAGATTTTAATTACTTCTCCCGTCTATAAAATGCACCGATTGAACTGATAATTAACTTACCGACGCTTTCAAGAACTTTTATATCCGCTTAGACCTCTTTTGCCTTTTTTATTTAGCGTCTATATAGCATTCTTGAAGCTTTTTGCATTTCTGCTAGTGAAATTAATGTTTTTTTCTGCTTCACTTTCTTTTTGCAAATACCAGTCTTGCAATATTTGAGCAACATGTTCAGAAAATTATTTACCTCATCCTGTTTCTTCTTAATTTCACGAGGATCTGTTACCTAGCAGTGGGACAGAATTGGGATTATATTTTTTTATTTGTTTAATTTAAAAAAAATGTGTGTAGTGCGCCTGTATTACCAAATAGCAAACTTTCATTTGACGTTTAAAATAATTTAACAACGTGAAGCAAAATACGGCAGGAAGCCCTGATACGATTTTTATACACAAAATTGTCGATGACTCCTCGATATTCGATAGCGGTAAAGAAAAATATAGTAAAAACAAAATAAATGATCATTTTCAGCAATACAGTTAAAAAAACAATAACACATTGTCCGTTTAAATGAAAACCCGCTCAACAGTGAGTACAGTCACGAACAATATTTTTAATAGTACATTCGGCTGCACAAATTACCATTTTAATGAGACACTGCTACATGAAAATGTCTGTTTCAGTTGTTCAACTTTTGTATGGAAAAATAAACGGTGGAGTGTTGACGACAAGCAATCATTGTTGCTGCGTGGTTTACTCAGCTTGTAGCTAAATAAAAAAAAATGTGAAACCCGCTTCAGCTTGTGGCTAAAAAATTTTTTTATATTCGTAGCCATTCTCTGGATTTGTATTTGATTTGTACGAATCGTTTTGTAGAAAATTATATTTTTGAGCATTTTTTTAAGAATGGTAATAGCATAATATTTTGCAAACTAAATCTGTTTTTCACGGTGGACTTGTAAAAAACAATAAAATTAACAATTATTTTGTTAAACTCAAAACAGATAAGAAATGATAGAATGCGGTAATTAGGACGATCACGTCTTTATCTTAGAATGCTTGACGTTTCGGCGCAAATTACACTGGCCGCGGCCGTAAAAGTTTTGATTTTTTCCATGGAATCCAACTCTCGGGCCTTTGGCAAGTAAGCGAATATTCAAATAGTTAGTTTTTACTAACTATTGAAGTATTCGTACTTGACGTTTACAAGCATTCACTCTTGAACAATTAACGTAACATCGCCACAAGCCTCTTCAAAGGACAATAATTACAGTTCCACTTGCTGGTTAACCACAAGCATGCACATGATTTTAGCTGATTTGATTAATTACCACTTACTTAGCACGCATTGGACTAAGGAATAATAAATTGATTTTAATAAAATTCACTGGACAAATCACACACGGTCATTTGATTCCAAATAAGCAGAGCTTGTACTATGGTAACCAAATAACTGATAAACATACTTATATACTTCTAAATACTTATATAGATAAATTGACCACCATTCAGAACAAGCACTCGTGCTCATCACACAAAGATTTGTGATCTTGTGAAATATCTGAAGGCCTAAATCTAAATGTAATTTTAGTTGACTGTTATTTTCAGTGACCGTAATATTATCCCTCTGAAAGTTTCAATCAAACGTATACTATTAAGTTTGTAAGTTTGTAGTTATCTCTAGGGAGGCTGCGTATCTTCCGGCCAGCCAAGGTCAGACTGCGTATTCATTTATTCAGGTCTCATTTATAAAATGGTGGTTTTGTTAAATTTTAGTAGGACTAGACCAAAAAAATTAAGCTGCGAGAAGGTTTAAAATGTAGGTATATATTTAAATGTCTCCTGCCCACACATGATACACAGATAGATATGATAGAAAGCTATGATGGATTTGCGAAAATATTCAATCAAATAATCTTAAAACCATACCTAATAACTAAAACTTAATTTAAACATTCTTATATATTTTCATATGGGAGTAGGCAGAGAAACGAATGTATTTTGACTACAATTGTACAATTTTTAAATACCGATTTTTAAAAAATAATAATTTTGACTTTTAAATTTTAATATACACATTAAAATTTAAAAGTCAAAATTATTATTCGTCACACTTTCCAAAATATTAAATAAAGGAAGAATATTAACCGTAGTAACGGATATTTTCTACTTCTAAGCGGATAGTTTGAAAACTTGACTTGCCTACAAACAAGCATCTTACTTGAAAATATAATAATTTTCATTCAAAACTTTTACATTTGTAAGCCTGTAATGCATCCGCTCCATTTTGAAATCAAAACAAATAATTTATTAATAACAAAAGTATCTCAGTTGAATAATTGAAAACTGACTTTATCCCGAAGGCTTTGCCGTAGAGCCTCCGTCAGTCGTTTCGTAGACCTCGTAGAGGACGCTACGCCGCTGCCTACGCGTTCTGGCTACGCGAAACTTTTGTGCTACAACCTTTTCAAATAAATTTCAGTGAATAATATTTAGTGGTTTATGTTATTTACTTTTATTACACTATTTAGTGGTATATATTTTTGAATGTTTGTTTTTATTTTAAACAATTATAAATGTGATTTTCAAACAATTTCTTTATTATTTTAAACAATTGTGATATTATCGCGATGACGATTTTCAAATAGTATTTTATCAAGTACTAAGGTTAATAAGATACAAAATGTATATAGATACTTTGATTGTTTCAAAAATGTGAGTCCAAAAGTGTATCAACTGGACTGCGATTGTGATTTGTTGTTTCCTGGGATTATAATGGTAAGTACTTATCTCAAATTGAACTACTAAAAAGACTAAATTATTCTTTATAATTAATTCTAAGAAACAAGCGGTCTTAGAATTAATTTTTCCACGGCTTTATAATATGTTTTAAAAATAAATATTCAACAGGTCACCACAGTAATAATATTTATCTATAATGTGTAGTATCATAGATTTGATATCACTTTATCAAAACGGAATTTCGATTATACTTTACTCATGATTTCAAAGCTTTGCAATCGCGCAATATGCAGAAACTATTCTGCCTATGTTTCTTAATTTACTTAATATAAATAAAAAACTAAGCAAATTTTACAATTCTATACAATTCTAAGCAGTCACCATTGTGATCTTTTAAAATTTTTCGTTACCTAATTCCTAAACATAAAAAACATAGTCTGCTTCAAAAAATGTTTTACCTGCATACGCACGAGTATTTGGTCATTATCAATAATTTTCTACCATGCCCATTCAAAATATAAAAGTAAATTTACAAATACCTAGAACATTTAATCTTTAACAAGACCTAATTTATACTTTCAAATGTACCTAATATGTAATACTTACGTTCCAAGTTGTCTCTTTCCCTCCAGAGATAGCCCAAAGAGCATTCGTTTAGAACATGTACGTTTTAGACGTAAACCCTCTTGAGAATACAACCGGATCGTCCTGAAACAAAATATTATAGAGTTCTGAGTATTAAATATTTTGAAACTAGGCGACCCGCGTGTCACGTATAATTTTATCGTTTACGTCTTTTCTTAGCTATATTTTTTTCTTTTTTCTTCCATAAAAACCTTTCCTATGCCATAAAGAAAGTTGGTTTGGACAAATTGGTCCAGCTGTTTTCAAGTTTTGTCCTTAGTAACATGTTTTGGGATTCATTTCTCATTTATTTTTTTAGTTTCTCAGTTTTTTAACTTAATCGTAATCGAAATACATAATATTATATTCTTCTGTAATTTTTTTCTTATTAAATAAAGTGACAAATTTTACCTCACTTTACTGTGTTTTGACTTCAGTTATATAAGTTAATTATATCACAAATTTAATCAATATGTATTCACCGTATTCTTTATAATTACATACACTTCTCATTTAGACATAATTATTTAATCTCTTAAATGTTAATTTTCTTTAAAAAATATTTTTTATCGCTGTATCGTCTTGATACATCATGATTTAAATTATCAAAAGATTTCACTTCTCCTATGAAAGTGAGTTACCACGCTACCAACCCTTTTTCAATAAAACTGATGATGTTAATTATTCAGCACGGAACAAGGCGTTAAACCAATTATATCGTCGAAGCCGTAAAATAGGTTTACGTCTGTTAACGCTGCCGTTTTATTGGAACGTCTAGTGGCACTTAAACATGCTGTTATCATCAAGAAAAACGTGAAAAACTTATAACTAGTCGGTTAACCAGGTTAAGTAACCTTTGGCACGGATATCTTTAGATGGGTGGCCTCTGAGTACTTTAGTTGAACGTCTCCGCGTATCTGATGGCACGTTAAAAACCTCGGTTATTAATGATTAAGATAACAATAGCGCGATTCTCCATAGTTGGTAATGCCGAGTACCGAAAGTTTGACATTTAAAATTTACTGGCAAAATAAATACCACGGCGCTCGTAAGAGGCGCTGATCAGATTTTTATATAAAACTTATCGATAGCTAGCCGGTTATCGGAGTCAATACAGGTAGAGAGTCCAGCTACAATTGTCATGTTAAAATGTCATTGGACAGTTTGTAAACTTAGATACTAGGTTTACAACCATACGCATCATAATCATAGAAAAGGCATTGATCTGCTGACTACATCCCTTTTTTTACTTAAAGTTCTTGATTACTTAGTTAATTTATAACATTTGATAAATACCAAAATAGTCTCCTTTAAAATCACTATCGGACTTAGCTAACTAAACAGTTCAAATGCAATAATATTCAAAGTAATTTCAACACATTTGTATAGCAATACAAATAGTCATGTTTCCAATAACTGTCGGGTACAAAATCAAACCTGTAGCAACTCATAACTGGTTTCCGTTCAACTAATTAACAAGCTTTCTGTATTAGGCTTGTTTCAGACTGCGAGAGTTTCGCCAATAGTTTTAGTACTTTAACCAGCAAGTACAGACCTAGTTCGTGGATCCGATTCTCACACAGAAAAAATAATTTGTACGATCTGCAAATATGTAGTTGTTTCGGATCTGCGGACCTATCACATATCTCAGTTGACAACTAGTGTACGTCAAATTAATGGTCACTATTCAGAAGCTCGATTCTCTACTACTATCGACTACCGACAACCGGCTTGTCTTCGAGAAATTTTGTATGAAAATCTGATCGGCGTCTTAGGAAATATTTTGGCAGTACATTCTAAATTTCAAACTCTCGATACTCGTACAGATTAGACAGAATTGCGCTACTATACATTACTGTTGTGACGTAACGTGTTAATCACTATAATCTAAAGGAGAAAACAATGTTCAGCATAGTCGCTTTCAAATAGTTGTCAACTGAAATATTCGATAAACCCTTGGTCGTTGTGTTGAATGTTTGAAAAAGTCCCCGCGACAAAAAAGCAATTCTTAGTGCGGAAGTTGTCTTTGAAGGGAGTAATGAACCTAAGATTTTATCTTAATGGAGTTTGTACTTTCGTGTCTGTACATATTAGGTGAAACTATTAAACACATCCTACTTCTAACACATCCAAATAAATAGATTTTTCCATCATGAACTTATTTCGACAGAAAATTTTGTCAGCCTGTAAATGACCTAAAAGCCTATGCGTTTGGCAAGCTTTACGGTATAACTGCTTTCAATGTTTCGCTTAATAACTGATTGGTTTAAATATTCATTGAGGTAATGGTCTACTAATCTATTAATGGATATTTAATGAGGTATTATTAGGATTGGAATTAACGTAACTTTATCTTATCACCCAAATAAAGTACATAGTCATAAAAATGCGAGTATGTATAAATATATGTGTGGTCATAAAATTTCATATTTGTATTATAATATAAGGTCTCCACATTTTCAAGGAAAACAATTCATTTTTTTATCTTTTATTATTTTTAGCCTACTTTGTCCCACTGAAGGGCAAGTGCCTCCTTACCCTCTACCCACTTAAATCTGTCAAATTTTATTGCTATATTTAAGTAGCTTTTACCCGCGACTGCGTCCGCGTGGTATGTGACTTACTCGTAGGACAGAATTTTTATCACCTTGGAGGTTGAATTGATCAAAATCCGTTCTTAGCGAAATTTCAGCCCTATTTGTCCAGCGGTTTGGGCTGTGCGTTGATAGATCACTATGTCAGTCGGTCACCCTTGCGTTATACATAACATATTTATATATATATACTAGCTGACCCGCGTAGCTTCACTCACGCTTTTTTAACTATCTATAAACCTTTTCACAGTTACCAGGATGGACCAGTAGGATCATGACTACTTGCTTGCTAAACAACTTAATTCTTTATAGATTTAGCTTCAAAACCGACGGAGTTTCATAAAAACTTACACCCCCCTTTTCACCCCCGTTAAGGCAGAATTTCCAAAAATCCTTATTGTGTCATTCTTAATTTCTAACCATATAGCCAAATATTCATTTTAAACGAATTAGCTCCAAAACTAACGAAGTTTCGTACAAACTCCTCTCTTTCTACCCCTCTTAAAGAGCAAATTTCCAAAGAAAATAGCCTATATGTTAGCGAGGACTAATAGCTATATACTAAAATAAGTTTCATCAAAATCCGTCCAGTTGCTTTTGCGTGAAAAGCAAACAACAGACAGACAAAAGAAAAAAATCATATTTTTGGCTTCTATTGGTTGTATAAAGATTCCCCATCTTAGTTTTTCTTTAATATCTGAGGTTGTTATAAAAAATTTATACGAAAAATATTCTCAAAATTATTTATATCAATTACAATTATATCTCTTAATATAACGAAGTCGCGCTAAGGCATATCCGCCATTAAAACAGTTGCCATGACAACGGAATTTTGTTAATTCAATGTCATTAAAATGTTGATTATTCGCGACTTCGTTCGCCACCTGAATTTTCCCGGGAAATGCGTCATTTTCCCGGGGTAAAAAGTAGCCTATGTCCTTTCTCGGGTATCAAAATATCTCCATACCAAATTTCATGCAAATTGGTTCAGTAGTTTAGGCGTGATTGAGTAGCAGACAGACAGACAGACAGACAGACAGACAGACAGACAGACAGACAGACAGACAGACAGACAGAGTTACTTTCGCATTTATAATATTAGTATGGATATATATATATATATATATATGTATATATATATATATATATATACACGTTAATATGCAACGCGAAATATAAAAATATGATTACCAAAGCCATTAACTATATCTACATACAATAGGTGACAAATCACAAAGGACAACATCATATGGTATACATTACAATGTATTATTGCTAATGGCTTCCTGTAATTTGAGTCAAGATTCTTATAACAAAGCCAGGCGGAGTGCTACAAAGGAATATTGAATATTAAGACTCCGTTTAACTCCATAACACGTAACGCCTTAAAAAATAGACCTTTTGCGTCGAACTTAAAATCAAAAGTAATATCTGACGCATACTCACACGATGTATTTCTTATTTTAGTTTTAATTTGGACTCTGTCCGTCTTATTCTTTCTTCTTTGGCATTTCTTAGAAGCATAGTTATCTAAACTCTTCAAAAAAATGTGTCTTAGCACCACTGAAAGTCTTATGTGGGACTTATGTCTTATGTCGTATGTTTAAATTAATTCTTAGAACCTGCGGGATAAGTAATTAACAGTTAAGCAACCGAACAAAAATACACAAAAAAAATATTGATTACACGTAAAAGTTGGTCAGAGCATCAGTTTACAGATACATTAAGATTACTGTTGCGTTATAATTATGATAAATACGGCCCAACGGTCATAACCTAGTGTAATATCATTCATCTTATCCACCCAAAGGAGGTTAAATTAAGTGATAAGCGTTCTTTGGAGCAGAAAATCCGAAACCACGGAACTGGAAATACAGCCATTCAGTGAATTTTAAATACAAACGCTGAATTAAGAATATTATATCATCATCAGCTTAGCCTTTCTTCCAACTATGTTGGAGTCGGCTTCCAGTCTCACCAGATGCAGCTGAATACCAGTCTCTTAAATGGAGTGACTGCCTATCGGACCTCCACAACCCGGTTATCTAGGTTATAACACGGACAGATCAGACTTTCAAGCTTATGACTACTGTTAACGACTATCAAAGATCTATGAAAATGACAATCGTAGCTTAACCTCAGACATCGCACGGCGCGCCTGTTATTAACTGAGCCACAAGCTCCTCCGTAGCTGAATAAGTGTATTTTATACAAACAATAAAAATAGAAATTGCTGTCCCACTGCTGGACATATGAGAGAGAGAGAATAGTGCCGAAATAAAGTAGAAGATTCCTTTAACTATTAATATTATCATATTAGGCTTGACGCAGAAGCCTCGAACTGCTATACTATTTTGTGCCTATAATTATGTATGATTTCTAAACCTTCCTTAATTCAATTAATTATTTTTAAATTCTTATTTTTTATAAAATTTCCACAAAAGGCCCTAATAGAACATTGACCCGTCAATTAACGGGCACTTAAAGCCACTATCACAATAGTTGTACTAAACAAAGCCCATCTGCTACGACCTGTCACTCACAGTCCCACATTGTAAAGTATAATTTGTACTCATAAATAAACAAATATGTACATAAATTACAATATATTTCAATCAAAATTTGTCTGTAACACTTCATTATGTAGTATATTGGTATATAAGTGTTAGTGTTGGAGACATCCTGAAGGAATAAATAAGTAAACTGCCTATATACTTACATGAAAACATATTCGTCTTTTCTTATATTGGAAAATGATCACTTGCTTAAATGATGAGGGGAAATTATACTTAAGAACAGTATTTAAAGGAATGCAGTCCTCGAATTTCATTTGGTCAGAATGGCGGACTCGAGGCATAAACCCCTACCTTCTTCCCTTGTCCAGCAGTGGTAATGGAGAATGTTAACAAATTTTGATTTTTAGCACTCCTTATTCTTTGTTAAAAATAAAAAATACTAGTGAAAGAATTACTTCGATATCTCAATTAGTTTTCGATTTGTAAGTAAAACAAGTTGTAACCGCACGACGCTTGCT
This sequence comes from Anticarsia gemmatalis, assembly GCF_050436995.1. Taxonomy (NCBI): domain Eukaryota; kingdom Metazoa; phylum Arthropoda; class Insecta; order Lepidoptera; family Erebidae; genus Anticarsia; species Anticarsia gemmatalis. Next base: position 1,887,714 of record NC_134753.1, on the reverse strand, counting down.
CTCGGGGACGGTGTGACGTCACTCTACACTACGCTCAGTCTGGCTCACACAGTCCGCTTGCGGTCGCGCGCTCGGTGCGTTGAAATTATACCTAAATACTTTTAAAAATGTTCAATTCAAATACTAGGAAATCATATGTTGTGCCTAAATGTAATTAAATTTTATGTAGGTAAGTATATAAGTAATAATAATTAACTTTATTTTTATTTTATAATGAAACAATTTCTAACCGAATTGATCGCGAATTTATTGATTTTACAGTGGCAGGAAAAATGTAAAATCAATAAGTACGCGATTATTTCGATTAAAAATTGTTTCTTTATAATATGCGTGATCGTGAATATCTAACTTAACTGACTCGCGCAACTTCGCTTGCGTCACATAAGAGAGAATAGGTCAAAATTTTCCCCGTTTTTGTAACATTTTTTATTGGTACTCTACTCCTATTGGTTGTAGCGTAATGATATATAGCCTATAGCCTTCCTCGATAAATGGACTATCTAACAGTGAAACTTTTTTTAATTAGACCAATAGTTCCTGAGATTAGCACGTTCAAACAAACAAACTCTTCAGCTTTCTAATATTCTAGTATAGATATCACAAATATGTATAGTATACTAGAGGCCGCCCGCGACTTCGTCTCCATGGAAACCCTTCCCGTGTAAATCCCGATCCCTCGGGAACTCTGGGATAAAAAGTAGCCTTTGAGTTATTCTGGGCCTTCAGCTACCTATATACTAAATATCATCGTAATCGGTTCAGTCACATTTGCGTGAAAGAGTAACAAACATCCATACATACGTATATATATATATATATATATATATATATATATATATATATATATACATACATACCTATATTCATACATTAAATATTGATTTAAATATTAAATATTGCTGGACAACTCACACACGGTCATTTGATTCCAAACTAAGCAGAGCTTGTACAATGGTAACCAAATAACTGATAAACATACTCATATACTACTCAATATATAGGTAAATTGACAATATAGATAAATTGACAACCAGAACAGATACTCGTGCTCATCACACAAAGATTTGTCCCGGATGGGATTCAAAACCTCCACACGCGGCGCTACGGTTATTGCGGCGAGGTGACCGCTTAAACCACTGCGCCAAACGTACGGAGTAAATAGTACAAATAAATAAATAGTACATATGTACATACATGCATACATTCTCACGAACTTTCGCATTTATAATAATAAAAAGGATTTCGGAGGCAACAAAATCTCTATTTGTTGATAAATAATGCGCAACCATTATTTTCATCTATTTTAGGTAGATTATCCGATTGCCCTTTTTCAAATCCTTCATCCTCTTTATTAATTGAATAATATTTACTATTACTACACTATAAATGTAATAAGCGGACGCAAACACAACAAAATACTGCGCAAGTTATTACACCAACAACAACGGCTGGCAACTTAATACTAAGCGGGACGCGGCCCGAGCGGCGCAAGTGTAGTATGACGTCACAACCACTCACGCGGCCGTTAGCGGGACTCGATATTTTTCGAAACTTTGAATGCTTATAAAATCAAAACTATTCGGTATTTTTGACTGAAACAAAAACTAGTTTATATGTATACACACAGGCTATACTGTGTCAAAATTTAAAGCGATTTGGCATACCTAGTAACATTCTCCATTAATTAAATATCACAAAATATTATCAGGTTACTCCAATTTCTCAAATGTCTGTTATTGTGTATAGCTGCAAAATGCGAGATTTAGGGCCAGTGACACAGCTTATGCATAACTGGCTACCATACGCGAGTATAAAAAACCAATATTCCATTTGATAAATAAACAAATTCAAAAGAAGTAAAGCCGCCATTAAAGCGTAAAGTTAGTAAAAAAACTGTATTAGCGCAATCATTGCAAAATCATACTACGTACTTTTCACGTATTTTCCATTAAATCGTAACATTCCCGTGCTCGTATCGTCACCACATTATGTAATAAAGCCTCCATTTGCATGATGTAATTGAAGTGACGACGCGGCGGACATCTGGCGGTACTATTGGAAACTACGTTAGTGCCATCTATCGGCTTATTGAGTTAACTAAATTGCTACTAGATTGCACTTGAAGACTTCAGCAATATTCGAAGACCAATTTAGGTGATAAATTGGTACTAACTGATCATTATTGGTTTAAAACTTTCTTATTTAACTTTCTTATACGGTTTTTAGGTTATACGACTAGTGATTCAAATCGGTTTAATAATTATAAAGAAATTGCTGTTTTGCTTCCCTATTACTTTTTTTAGGTATCGTTCTCGCACGTAATAATTCCAATGATTTAGAGAGTTTTTGAAAATGTGTGTACTTTTTTTACTAGAGCAGTACTCGACTAGACATATATTTCTGAAAAAACTTTTTCGAGAAATTTAACTCAACAACTTCGACTTACAATAAAATACATACATATGTTAAAGAAGACTTTTTGTTCCACTATATTATTATATACTTTTAAATTACACTAGTTTTTCGCCCACCGTTTCGTCCGCATTAAATTTCACTCCCTCCAGTGTAGAATTTCCAAATATCCTCTCTTAGTACTTTTCTACACCTAAGGAATATTCATACCCAACTTTCTACGCTCCGTAGTTTCGGATGTGCGTTGTTCATCAGTCAGTCACTCAGTAACGGAAGTTTTATAAATATAGATAAATAATTATTAAGAAGGTATTCATGTACATGTACCTATTATACAGCACAGCTAACACCATTATTCAATACAATCGTAGTTATATATTATACCTAGTTAAAGCTAAACTTTCTCAGTAATTATACAAACAGTAACCACGAGGGATATCCTAGCGTGGGCAGGATGTATTGTTTCAACAACTTGGAAAAGTTGTTGGCTATTTGTGTTGCTGCCCTACGGAAAAGGCTGTATTACAATGTAAATATTATCGTTCTAATGCTATTAATGAAAAGGTACTGTTGTTATGTGTAGGTGTAAATGGTGTATGTACCTATATTTTTTTATATTTGTGTCTGTTTTAAGGGTGGTGATGTGACATTTTGTTAGGTTTTAACAAAGAAATGGAAGACCTTCAGCTAAAGAGAATATTAAGGTAATACTACCGAATTCACGAATACGTAATTTTATTTCAAAATTCAGTAATTTGGCACAAACTGGTGGAAGATTTGGGGGTCTTTACCCAACAATGGGACAGTACAAGTTAATAGAAAACGAAAATTGGGCCTATTGCTATTTTAAGAAATACTTTCTCCTATTTATAAATCGTGTTGATTTTTCTAAAATTTCGTAATTTTTTACACAATTTTTATAAGGTCGAGCCACAACTAAATAACTTTTAGCATACATAATCTATGTATGTGTTAAATCATCATTATAAGCTATCATAGTAGCTGTGTTATCTACCTATCATTGAATAATAAACAAAACTTAAAAGGATTCCTCAACTTAACTTTCAAATAAATTGCTAAGTAAGTAGTCTGTGTCAGACATTGTACATCCTAAACAGAACAGCAACGAGTATTGTCTACTTCGCGCTGAGTTTAGAAAACGTGCTTTATGTCAGCGGCCATTATAAAACGATATTATATTTGAAACTAAGGTCTAGTCGGAACCATGTAATACTAATAAATCATTTCCATTGCTATGCAGGTAGATTACCCTGGCCTTTAGACTAATAAAGTTAATATATAGCTGTAATGTATGTTTCCGAAAAGATTCTGTCTGCGTAAAACGATTGCCTAAAGAAAAAGTAATAAAAAAATTGCGTCGATCCAGGCTATGTATGTATGTGACCAAATTTGATCAAAATCCGTTTGATGAACTTATGCAGGAAGAAAAAACTGTATCTATAAAAAACTTCCCTTAAAATTTTAACTAAAGACAAAGTAAAAACAAATTAGCTATAAGGTCAATCAAGTACATCACAACCCCCTAAATGCCTTTCTATCAATAGTTACAGCTTCGTTTGTCGCTTACGACAATAGAATCGGTGCTTCAATATCTTCAAGCACCTTGTAAAACCCTTTAACAGGTCAGAGGCAACATTTCTATGGTAAACGAATCGTTTTTCCACAGCAATTGCATCGTTTAACCTTATGTTGAAGAAAACTTCGTGTTTTTAGCACTTGATTTTAGGTTGTTCAGTCTGATTAAAAGAGTTTTAGAATTAACTAGCTGACCCGCGCAACTTCGCTTGCGTCACATAAGATAGAATGGGTGAAAATTTTCCCCGTTTTTGTAACATTTTTTATTGCTACTCTGCTCCTATTGGTCGTAGCGTGATGGTATATAACCTATGGCCTTCCTCGATAAATGGACTATCTAACACTGGAAGAATTTTTCTAATCGGACCAGTAGTTCCTGAGATTAGCGCGTTCAAACAAACAAACTCTTCAGCTTTATAATATTAGTATAGATAGAGAGTGTTTAACATTGTTTTTATGTTTCGACTGTGTTCCAGTCATTAAAAAGCAGCTCATTAATTGAAAATTAATTACGATGACGTTATGAAAATATAACACATTCCAAAATTATTTATAGTATAAACCACTTCGATATAGGTGTGTTTGAAATAAACCAAAAGTATGAATTTTAATTAAGAATTAATAATTATCAATGTCCGTTGCAGCCGGAAATTGGAATGGAAATAGAAATATAATGTGATTTCCGGGTTTGAGCCAATAATTTTATAAATTGTTAAATTTTATGCAAATTTTAACTTAAAAATATCATCAAATGAGATCAAGTACGCTGTGATTTATACCTTTACTTCCTAAAACGTCAATTAGTAAAATAATTTGTAGCACAACTTTTTAGCACCAACAATTTTATCTACAGTCAAAATAGTGACTCAAAATAATAACAATGTTTATTTTAGGCTGTATCTCTATTTCATGATTCATTGTTACTTAAATAACAATGACTCACTGTTACTAAAACCAACAAAATTATCAATAAAATACCAATCAATAATCGCGTCCTTCAATAGTAACCGACAGATAACACTATCAGTCAGGCTCCAGATAATTCAGTCCAACTCAAATTTTGATAGTAGATACTCGTATCAACAAACAAATGGTTGTGTCGTGTCAAATATCTTTGAATACTCCTGAAGGAGGCAAAAATATTGCAGGAAAACCTCTCAAAGGAATCGTGAAATATGAAATAGACAAAGAGGTAGCTTACAAAACTATATCTATCTCTCTTATTGGCAAAGGATATTGCACTTGGTATCATAAACACACTGTTAATAATAAACCTTCGAATAGTAAAGTGAAAATCCAAGCAAACGAAGAATATAAGGCAGGTAAAATACATTTAGTTAAAAGAAATAAGGATGAAAAAACGCCAATCAGTGTCGGGACTTACGAACATCAATTTGCAATAGAAGTATCAGAAAACATACCACCATCTTACAAAAACGAACTGTGCGAAATAAAATACCATCTCGTTCTGAAGTTTAAGAAGTTCGGATTCTTCAGCATTAATAAACAATTCAAACATAAAGTGCAAATCGCTGCTGCAATCCCAAATACGATACCCGACGACCCAGTTACAATAGGTTTGGATAAAACTCTCACTAAAATGTTCACCGATAATCGAAAAATAAATGTGAAAGTCAAACTCGATAAAGGTTATTTAGTACCAGCTCAAGCTACTAAAATAAATTTCTTCGTAACCAATGAAAGTGATGTAATGCCTAGTATAAAAACGGAATTAATTCATACAACAACGTTTAAAGATGCTAAAAATAATAAGAAAGTGCTGGAAAAAGTGATCGATGAATGTACGGTGAAAACGCCTAGTGTTTTAGAAAACAGTGTTGCTAATATGCATAATACGATTACCGTGCCAGCAGAACTATGTACTATAAGACATTCGACGATTATTATGAGAGAATTCAAGTTGAAATTTACTATGAAATTGCCGTTACCACATGTGAATGCGTCAATAGAAGTCCCTGTATTTATTGGAGAAAGAGAATTAGTTATAGAAGAAGTAAGGGAAGCACCTCCTAATTATTGGGAAGCTATGTACTCATATGATGACAAAAGCCAAGATTAATGGCCAGTTCTACAGCTTATTAATACGTGTAAGATAGTCTATCCAATAGATAAAGAGAAAGAAAATCTTTGAGTATAAGTGGTGGATCCGACTATAATTATATAATTGGAACATTAAAAACAAGTGTTAATAAATAAGTGATTCTAAAACAGATGTTTGGGCTGGACTTTGTATACGGACACGCTTGTTTGTATGCTTGTTAAAGTCTCTACGATACAAGAAAAGTTCTTAGTGTGGGAGTTGTTTGTAAAATAAATATGTTCTTTAATAAATAATACCTACATACTGTGAATGAAACGTTGAATGTAATTTATAAAGGACAAAATATTAACGGCGACACTGTGTGAGATTGAAATAATATCTTAATGTGAATATTATTAATCCCGCAAAACTTATATTCAAATATTGTATGTTAAATGTTATATTATTATTTATCTATTCAAGTATGTTTGTCCGTTATTTAGTTAGCAAGCTCTGCTTGGTTTAGAATCAATTACCGTGTGTGAGTAGTCCAATGATATTTATTTATTATTATATCTAGTTTGATCATATTTGTTATTATTTGCGATTGCAATTGATTGAGTCATTGTTGTGATTTTAATATGTAAAGGTTAGTTGATAAACTGTTGAAAATTTCTATTTATTTTTTAATCCATACTAATATTATAAATGCGAAAGTAACTCTGTCTGTCTGTCTGTCTGTCTGTCTGTCTGTCTGCTACTTAATCACGTCTAAACTACAGAACCAATTTGCATGAAATTTGGTATGGAGATATTTTGATACCCGAGAAAGGACATAGGCTACTTTTTACCCCGGGAAAATGACGCATTTCGCGGGAAAATTCAGAAAATTCAACGAAGTCGCGAAAAATCAATATTATAATGACATTTCATTAACAAAATTCCGTTGCCATGGCAACTGTTTTAATGGCAGATGCCTTAGCGCGACTTCGTTATACTAAGAAATATAATTTTTTTGAGAATATTTTTCGTGAAAAAAAGCATATTTTATATCATCACGCTACGACCAATAGGAGCAGAGTAGGTAACAGTAAAAAGTGTTACAAAAACATGGAAAATTCTGACCCATTCTCTCTTATGTGACGCAAGCGAAGTTGCGCGGGTCAGCTAGTAATATTATATATTAAGAATTAAGAATAAGAAGACTGCGTATATTTTTGTTACTCTTCATCAGAACATGGATAAAATAATTTAAAACATTCGTAAACGCGAATTACTTTTTTACCTGGATTTTTCCAGGTAAAAAAACCAGGCGAAAGCTACTACGAAACATGTTATTAAAGACACACATCGCTCCTTGAATACAAAAGGGCCACAAATCGAAATCTATAAATTTTACAGGAGAGCCAAAACAAATTTTTGAAACTGTTTTTTTATAACATTTCATATATTTATTTATTAAATATAAGATGTTAATATATCATTAGATGCGTATTTTTTAGCTCTATCTTTCTACAAAATAAACTTTGTAATAGCTGTTACCTTTTAAGAGAAAAAAGCATATAAGTCCCTTTTGCATTCAAAATTTGAACCAATATTATGAGAAATATGTCAAAAATTAAACACAGTTTTACAAATAAAAATGGTTAATTGTACTATTTTGGTAAAAAAACCGTATCAAAAAGTTTAATAATAATTACTAAGTAAAACCATAACTGAATAGACCAGGAAAACATTGTATTAAACAATCTAAATGAAAAAATCTTAACTTTTTATTAAGTAAGTAAAATTATTGAGATCAACTTTGTGCGTAACTTTCATTATTTAGTAAAATTAAACATCAATCATCATCATCAAACAATGGGTAACGTGACGAGTAGACTGAGTGTAGCAGGAGTATTAAAGAAATAAGATAATAGAAAAGGTTTTTGAGTTTTATAAGCCTTTATATTGAGCATTCGTGGATTATTCCAAAGCTTTTGACAGCATTACTCATTCCGCCATAGAATCATCACTTCATCCAATTCCTACTTAAAGATACTATGTAGAATCGAACCTTCATACATCAAACTCATCAAAGCAATAGACAACAATATCATTCCAAATCCAAAGAAGCGTAAAACAGGAAGACCCGCTATCTCCCAAATTACTTACCAGCACCCTCGAAAAAATTTTCAGGAGCCTGGCGGCAATCAAAAGGCATTGTTGTTAGTGGCAAACAGTTAACAAACATTCGTTTTGCAGACGACATTGTCCTCTTCTCTTCCTTTGCATTAGAACTCGAATCAATGCTCAAAGATCTGAACCTTCACGAGAAACCTTCAGATTGGACTGAGTAAGAACCGTACAAAAACACAGGTTATGACCAACAACACAAAACGTAGGGTCGAGGTAGACAGGCACGTCATAGACTATGTCGACGAGTACACTTGCTAGGGCCAGATAACCTCTTTTAACAACCGACGGGACAAAGAGTTGGACAAACGTGTCACAAGTGCCTGAAAGAGATCCTGGTCCAGGAAAGAGCTAATGAAGGGTAACCTTCCACTGTCACTGAAGTGAAAGCTCGTCGACATGTTTATACCTACTACCCGTCCTTACCTACGCTGCCCAAACATGGTCCCTTACGGAAAACCAGAAAGAGCCAGAGAGCGATGGAGCATAGTATATTATGCATCAAAAGAACAGCTCACGTCCGAAATTCTAAACTGCGCTCCCAAACTCGCATAGCCGATGTAAGGGAGAAGACCGCCTGGCTGAAATGGAACTGAGCCGGCTACATTATCCATATGCATTCGGAAAGGTGGACCCGCATATCTACCAACTGGATGCCAGAAGATGGTCATAGCAGACGCGGGAGACTTAAATGGAGATGGCGGGATGATTTAGACGCATTTGAAAAGGACTGGTCGGATCTAGCCCCTGAAAGAGGAATTTGAAAGGAAAGGGTACCTCTTTACTTTGCCTGCATCAAAATGTATTATTTTATTTTTAAAATTGTAACGAAAACTAAAATTATTATCATACCAAACGGTCATATTTCTGGCCTTCCCATTCTAGCACGCTAAAAATGATTATTTATTCCACAATAATTTAATGCAAAAGGGACGTATTTCAAAATATGCTACTGTTATATTACAAAATATAATAACAAATACTAGTGTTTGAATGCAAAACGGTCGTTTTCAGAAATATGGCACTTTTGTATTACGAAATATGGTAACAAATACTATAGTTAGAATGCAAAAAGGACGTTTTCCAAAATATGGCAGTTTTGTATTGTAAAATATAATCACATTAACTTGAAATTTTGCACCCAACACAGACATATTTTGGATTGTGGCACTTTTTCATGCAACTGACGAGCATTTGCGTTGAATCTCCGGGCGCAACTCACAAAGTGGCTGTTTTGCACTGACATTACCTGTCAAAGTGAGCTAATGCAAAAAGGGCAGTAAGTCAGTGCAGCCATAATATAAGCAAAAATGATGGGGGGTTTTTTTTTACTATAAAATATAGTCGGTTCAGGTGTCATTTTTGCAAAAAAACGATTTTCATTTTTTTTTGAGTTGTGGCCCTTTTGCATTGAAGGAGCGACATGTAATTAACCTTAATATGTTCTTATATTTTTATGTGACATGAATAAAACTTTTCACTTAAAATTTTTGTTATTTTATTCACGATATTTTTATACTTTTGAAACATAACCATGAGGTATTTATAACTAAAGTTGTTTTATGGCCTGTTACTCGTTTTAACGTTATCAAAAATATGAGTAAATGATGAGACCTTACATGTTTTATTTAATTTAATCATTTTTTTTAATATTAATAAACCCCATACCGAAAATGTAGAGGTTTTCTTCTAATATTGACTATCGCCTATTAACAAATTTTGTATGAAAATCTGATTAGCGCCCCAAGCGTACTTTGTCATGTGAAAGGTCAGTTTCACCGCATAAAAATAAGTTTTAGATAACCTATATTTCAGATAAAATGAGAGAAAATTAAAATAGCATAACTAATACTTATCCAGGAGCTATAAAACTAGGTGTAAACGTTAAAAGATTGGTTAATAGGCAGAGAATCGCTAAGGAATGTTCATATCTCCGGAAATAAACTCAAAACATAATTTGGCTTGATAACAGCTCAATTATATATTTTAAATGATGATAAATGAACACAGATAAAACGATTAGTAGTAATGAGAATGATACTAAAGATAATATAATTCTTCCACATAATATTGCCACTATATTTATGGCAGGCGCTTATAAATTTCTTGAATCAAAATTTTTACTGGAAATGAAATTACTGAAAATGGTAGCATTTATATTTTTTTACTGGTTGTTCATTCATCGCATCATTCAGCATCATAATAATAATATCGTTTATCAACCGGTTTTCCAGAAACTTAGAATAAATATGGTTTCGAAAATAATGTTCTGTCTATGTTTATCAGTTATTTGGCTACCATAGTAAAAACTCTGCTTAGTTAGGAATCTATCTGTGAGTCCATCTACATATCTAATCTGTGAGTGTGAGTTGTCCAATGATATTTAGTTATTATTTATTTATTTACTATATAATAATAATTGATAGTCTCATAAATGTCAGTATTATTAAAAAAATGGTAACGGTATTCACAGCTATACTTTGAATACTACTTACCATGATACCACTACAGACAAAACTACAAAGAAACCAAATTATTTATAGACGTAACATTCCATATAGTCTAAAAGGAGTCATTTCAAAGCTATTAAAACGCGGTAAAACGACTACATAATGAAAACGAGACAAAAAATGTACAACAAAATTTCTCATACAATTATTTATATTTTCACCGAACGAAATAAATTGTCTAAGGATTTGCATTTTTTCGATGAAATTTCTTAAACGGGTTCTTTTAGGCTTAAAGAGTACTTGGAAGGCTGTAGTCTGGGAATAAATTAGATTACTAAGGCTTTAGGCACGGCAGTGAGAGCCAAGCTCGTCAAATTGAACATTCTAACCTGATCTTACTATATTATTGGATATGTTAGGCCTGTATTTATCTAATGCAGATGATTAAGGTGACCTCAAGTAGAATAAGTTTATTCATTAGGCTAGCTAGAAATTTAAATATAAATAGGTGTTTTTCTATCCACACATTTGTGAATAGTATCTCAGAATTTTGTTGTATGCCCTGTATGTAGCAAAAGACTAGCTCTTATTTCATGGGGTTAAAACAGTAGATAGTTTGTAATGTAATTGTAATACGTTTTTCATACACCACTTTCTACACTTTTAAGTATATAACACACATGGTGTTACGTCTGTTCGCGAAAAAGAGACAAAAAATATTTATTTTCCTGAAAAACAACATTTCATTCTTATCTTTCAGGTTTACATTGTAAAAAATAAATGTTCAAAAGATAAAGTACAAAAATAAATTCTTATTTGCTCATCGTGCAAAAGTTCGACAATAATTTAAATTACAAATTGACAGGCGACGTAAATGTTCTCAAAAAAACTTGCCTGTTTTTTTATGTCTGCTGATTTTTAGGATTCCGTACCTAAAGGGTAAAAACTGAACCTTAAAATACTGCGGACACCGAATTACTGTGACTTCGCTGTCTGTCTGTCACCAGGCTGTATCTCATGAGCCGAGATAGTAAGGCAGTCGAAAATTTTACAGATAATGTCTACAGATAATGTCTCGCTTTGACAATAAATACTTAAAAACAGAATAAAATAATAGCTTAAAAAGCCTCGTACGACAAACGTGTAATAATGCATCGGAACCATTTGTCCGCGAATCCAACTCGCACTTGGCCAATTTTAACGTAATTACTATATTGATAAAAAGGAAATGAGGTTTTATTCGTAGTATAATTTCTCTTTCAAATTTGTGAAAGCTAATTTGCCTAAAATAAATAAGTATGCAAATGACTTGAGATTATTTCAATCATATCAAAAAACGGCAGGTGCTTTAATATAATTAATTTTGTTGAAATTGGATAAAATTATTCACTTATTATATTATTATTTGAATTTTTTTGAACATTTAATTTTTTATTTTTCCTGTTGTTCCTTAACATTGTTAGTCCTATGCAATGTCCTGACCCGGGAAATGAATTTAGGACCTCGTGTTAAGCAGTCATTTACACTACCTGACGCACCACAATTAAGCACAGAAGTAATTTGATCATATTTCAAGTTTCTCCGTGTCCAAAAAACAGATTTTCATCAAGTCCATTTCACGTTAAAGACTATTACATGATAACATTTCAAATAGCATCATAAAGTCCCAAATATAATCTCTAATACCTGTCAGGCCAATTCATATCTCTCCAAACTAGGTTTACGGGTTAACCCTACACAGTTCACGGTAAGTGGACTCCAATTTATGTGTAAAGGCCTAGGGGCCTTTTGTACCACAAATTTAAGCGAAGGACTAACCCTGTTTTGTCAAATATAATATAAATATAGATAGCGTTGGGTCTTGGGCGCCTGATTTTCATTTGAGCGTTATGAACATACAGCCTTTGTTATTATCTCATAGTTATATTAGATTTGAAACTAAATTGTCGGTCTAATTTTGTAGAGATAACGTGGATACTCTACTTTTGTTTGCCCGCGACTTCGTCCGTGTGAAAAGACTTCCCCAAGTATTCTGTAATAATACACGTTATAAGCTATTAGTGTACCAAACTTCATTGAATCTGTCCCTTATTATTAAAAAGTAGCAATCATTAATACTTACCCACTTTAGTTACTTCAGCATTTGTAATATAAAAATATGTAATAGGATTATAGAAGTTATAATTTTTTTACGTTTTTAAACTATCGCGGCTTGTACCAAAACGTCGTAACTTGTAAGTCGCTTGAAACATTGGGTACTGCATAAGATAATGTAGTCCTCACATTTTCACCACATAAACAAATAGTACTTTACATTAATCTGAAACATCTTGACGTAACGTACATACATTGAGACAAAGAGAGTCACCCATAAATTAAATTTAAATTAATAATAATTAACAAGTGTTGACGATGATGGTGAATAGGTAAATACATAGACACATAAACAAACTAACTAACTAACTAAACCACAACATGCGTCACGAACTCTTAACGCAATGTATTACACCTCATAATGCAACAGGAAAACTCTCAAACAACAAACTCGAATCCAGTACACAACGATCTACATAACACTGAGGACGTACAATTTAAAATGGGTATCGATTGTACAATAAAACTAGAAAAAAATAAAATTTACAAAAGTGGTGATACAGTGGTCGGAGAACTCAAATATGTATTAGATAGAGACACTAAGATAGAATTTATAGTTCTATCTCTCAAAGGTGAAGGACGAAGCCACTGGACCGGACCTAGTGGAATTAAATGCAGTGCTACGTACTTCTCAAGCACAGAAGAATATGTTAACGAAAACATCGTTATACAAGACACAATAACTACAGTCGACAAAGGTACTTACAAACATCCATTTGAATTTGTAATCCCTAATAATATCCCATCATCATTCAAGAAAAAGAGATGCAAAATTATATACAAAATTGTCGCTGTGTTTTCAAAAGCTGTCTTGGGTATTTTGGATAATACGAAGACGTTTGTTCGGATTATTGAAGTCCGCGGCACTGTAAAACCATGTCCCACAGAACCTATAAAGCACGAAATTCCATTCCGTCTTAAGAAAGAAAAGATCGACTTAAATATTGAGCTTGAAAAATCGCTAGTGGCTCCTGGAGAGGTATTAACACTGAAATGTGTCGTGAATAATGAAAGTAGTGTAGCAGTGAAAGGAATCAGAGCAGGACTTGTAAGACATACTATTATTAAAATGCGTAATAGTAAGAAAAAGAAGTCCCGGTCTAAGGCTTTGTCATTGTGTGAAGAACAAACTGGTCCAGCAAAATGTTATGATCGAACAGAACTGACTTGCTACGTCCCTACGCCTAATATCAATACATTTTCTATACAGCATTCGAAAATTTTAGAAAAGTCCTATACGTTGAATGTTACAGTAAGATTACCGATCCCATATAGAAATGTTTCGTTTAAAATTCCTGTTGTGATTGGAGAGATAGTGTGTGACGAAGAAGTAACGAAAGTGAACAAAGGCACTTCCTGGCAGTTTAAATTGAAAGCGCACTAAGTTCTATAATAATTTTAAGTACTTAATGTATTATACATCGTTATTATGTTAGGTATTATTTCTAACTTAAGCATTTTTATAATACAAATATAAACATCAAAATAGATTCGTTTAAGAAAATTACTAGTAGTTAGTATTAGAAAATTACTTGTGCTGAGTTTTTTAAACCGCAAATGACAGCGTTGAATCTGTGTTTATCAGTAGATGAACATAAATTATGCATTATTTGAACTCCATAAAAAAACTCTATGTCTTCAAATATGGGTTGATTTCTGTTTGTATAAATAGGTCCAGTTTATCATTTAAGGTCTGAGTCACAAACGAGTACCGTTACGTAACGCAGGAATTCCCAACAACACCGGCGGCGACACATAATCACTTGTATATAGTATAGTAGTATGTGGATCGAGACAACAGTTTAGTTTCAATTCAGTGTGTATCAAAGTGCTACGCAATAAACTTGTGCCTCTTATTAATTCACAAATAAACATAGATGAATTGACAACATACTCTTTGTTGAATCCGGTTAAAAATGGGTGTGAAATGTGAAATACTATTGAAGAAGAACGATGAAGGTGTCTATAGAAGTGGTACGTCGGTTAAAGGAATAATTCGATTTTCTATCAACAATCCGACGACATTTGGATCTGTAACTGTAGCACTGAGAGGAAAAGGAAAGTGCGCGTGGGTTGAAGCTGATGATGATGCCGATCCTCATCACCCAAGAGAAGAATACATCTCATCAGTCATAAATGTTTACGGCAGAGGAGAAACTCGTCTTAACCCAGGTGAATACGAACATCCTTTCAAATTTCATCTACCATACGATATCCCCTCAACAGTCAAAGGCAAAACTGGAAGGGTTTACTACAAAATCGTTGCCATCTTCACAAGAACTGGAATGTTGAACAAAAAAGACAAATTCAAACTACCAATACCGGTTTGTGGCAACCTAAAGCCGTGTTCAGAACAACCTTGCGAATTCTTCTTGAGAAAAGTGCCGTTTTCCTTTTCATCAAATCCAAACCCATCAGTTAATCTATCAATTGAAATGGAGAAGACTTTTTTGACAGCTGGAGAAGATATCACTTTAAATTTTAAGGTTTTGAACAAATCAAGTATAGTTTTAAAGGGTATAAAAGTGAAATTGATTCAGGAAGATACAAGTACTGAGAATGATGGGACAGATAAACAAAGAGTGTACAGAGAAACTGTTAGAGAAATTCAAGGTCCAAAAATACTAGGGAACATTGAATCTGGTTTAACGTGTGTGGTACCAACAACTCCAAACTTGAATTCCATACAACATTCGAATATTTTCAAGAGAGAGTACATTGTGAATGTTACCGCTGTATTTCCTTTTCCTCATAGAAATGTCTCGGTTGAAAAACCAGTGGTCATCGGTGAATGCAATCATTTGTTTAGAGACGAAATTGATAAATAATAGAGTGATGAATTTGTTTTGTTAATTGTTTTGGACTGTATTGTAATCGAACTGCATGACAGACGAACGTTTGCATAATGGTTAATACATATCATTGATTTCAAACTATGTTTACAAGTGTTTGTAAAAACACTGAAAGCTTTAAGTGTTATGAAATTGTATATGAATAATTTTAAGATATATTGTTCTATGAAAAATGAGATAAAAATGTGTAAATAGTATGTACCTAAATTAACCACTATTATAGTAGGTTAGGTAGTTTATATCATTATTTAGCCTAGTCTTTAAGTATTTTTTTTTTGTTATTTTAATTATGTTTAATATTTACATCTATAATCTGATCACGAACGCTTAACTGTTTGGTACAATCCTTACAAAAATTCTTTGCTTCATTTACATAAATATCGTCATTAAGTTTAATATTTAGACATAGACATATATTTATTGCATCATAAAAACTGTATACAATGGTTGTTTTATAATAATTAATTGACACACATGCATAAATGTATCTGAACAAATAATATTATATATTATCGACTGCCTCCGTGGCGCAGTGGTTTAGGTCACCACGCCGCTACCGCGTCGGGAGGTCGTGTCGATTCCCACACGGAACAATTATTTGTGCGATCCACAAATAATTGCTTCGAGTCTGGTTGTACTTTTTGATCGTTGTTTGTATATTTGTAAACGTTCCCGCGACACGAGAGCAATTCTTTATGTGGTTAAAATGTCTTTTAAAAAAATAACAAATAAATAAATATACACATACAATCACGTCTGTTTCCTATAGGGGTAGGTGGACCAGAGATTTTTAAAAGTTAATATTAATTACTTGTGCTAGATTTATTTCTTAAATAAATGTTTTATTAAGTTACGAATTGATGTTATTTGCTAGCTTTATGTACCAGTATTATATAATTGCATCTATCAATTCTCGGAGTCTTAAGAATGTGTGGTTGAATCATTTTATGTAGCATTTTTCCTGTTATTGTGTTATAACGGGTTTTCTTGAACTACAAAAATGTTGAAAGGAATAAATTAAATACACATTTATTTTTGTTTTTTTAATTAAGGTTTATGGAAGGTTTGTTTGTGGGTTTGATTCCAACAAGGAACGAAATGGATATGTTTTTATCTATGAATAGGTCTGGTTGTACTTTGTGTCCGTTGTTTGTATGTTTGTAAAATTCTCCAAAAGTCTGCTCAAAAGTATTTTTTGTGTGAAATCGTATTTTTAAATTATGTGGAAGAATATAGCAGTAAAAAATCTGTAGCCTAGAATTCTAGATCGAATAAATTACCTCATTTATAAAAATCTAATCTAGTACACGTTTATAAAGTACCTTGTAACGGCAATTTAAGTTAACGTTACGTCTCAATTGGTACGACGAGATAAGCTAGTTTAAAACACATAATAATGTAGATAGCTATCAGAAAGCTAATCTATGCTTATTTGAAAACTTTGTGAAAATGTTCAGCCAAATATAGTTTGGTTGATTTGTGATATTACTAGTTTGCCCTACAATTCTTTCAAAACTTGAAATAACCGAAATTTATGGATTACATCTATTAAAAAAATAATTAGAAAACATTACCTTTTTTTTAAACTATCTACATAAAAAAACCTGTTCTTGTGTCTCGGTGAGTATTATAAACATACAAATAACAGACACATCCTATTAATACTGAATCAATTGTGTAACCATCAAACTTATGACTTACCGAAGCAGCCGTAATGTCGTGACATCTTGACCACTGCACCAAGAAGGTCGTAGAATTATTTAAGAACACTTTAGAAAAACCGGCTTTACGGTTTTAAAATAAGGATATTATATAAATCTGAGTTTTAAGGACAAGATATAAAAGTAGGAAACAACATAATGATGTCATTGGTGGTTACAGTCTGCAGTTACAATTTACAGGCATTAAAATCCCACACATCAATCATTGTGAATAAGCGAAGCGAGATGGCCCCTGATAATAATCGTAGTTTGTCGTTCAAACGTCCCGTCCGTTGAGAAGATGGAGTAGGAAATCCTGGGTTCGATTTCCGCGTCAGGAAAGTATTATAAGATTCTTCTAAATCAATATTTTCTTGTGGATTGGTTTTTTACCTGCCCGTTATTAGGCAATAGTATCTTCTATTAATTAAGACCAAAAATAAAAATATTTTAAACTGTATAATGTACCTACGTGTAAAGGTTTCCAACATTTAGATCTCTACCTTAGAACCGAACCTTAAAAAAGTGACTACACGTGAAACAAACTTCCGTATTTATAATATTAATAGGCACAAGTGAGGATATCTGTAGGTATGGTTCAAATTACCTTAACATCACGTAATAAACACGCAAACAGGAAAACAATTAAATGCGGGGAAAATAGTTTTGTACAGGACAAATGCGACTTAAACACCTAACTAATAATGGGCCTTTAAAAAAAGGCACATACTCGTACGTCATCGACATTCAACACCGCATGTGGATAGTGGACTCGTTAGTTCAAAAATATATAGCCAAAGAAAGGGTCGAAAGGAAGTGTTAGTGATAAATATGGGACAAAAATGAAAACACTATAAAACAGATATTTTCAGTTCGGCATTAATCGGCTTAGCCGGGCAGAAAAACCGAATATGATCGGATATACCGATCGGCACAAGCTGAACAAGTGAGTCGAGTCGGTTTCGTTCGGTTCAGAAAATATTGCCGAACCAAATATGTGTGTAGCAAGCCTAAGTCAGTTTAGTTTTACTTTATGATTAAATCTACAAGGAATCTAATAAAATGACTGTGTAAATGCGTACACCTTATGACAACGGCTGAAGGAAAACTCACTTACAGTAGTCTGCTTAGATTTCCCAGTGACAGTAGACATACATAAAAAAATATAAATATAAATACATATCAAGTTTTACTTTTTATTGTGTACCTACCTATTTAAATTTTTAACCGTATTACATAATATTAAAATAAATATTCGTTTTATTTTTTAACTCTTAGTACGTCTTCATGAAAAAAACTACCGATCTTTTAGACGAATAAAGCTGAACCTTACAAAATTGCAACGTAGTTAATTAATTGAAGTATTTAAACAAGACAGCAGACCTTGACTGCTGCTATTGACCGACAACGATTCATAATGATCGTGTCCCCACTACTCAAAGTTATGTAAACAGTATGCCATAACAACACTTATTAAATTTTGTTAATTTTATGTTTTAAGTAATAAAGTAGCAATTTGGTTAAGGCGTTAGTGTATACAACTGCTGATCACGAGGTCTCGGGTTAGATTTCCAGGTTGAGTAAAGTCCTAATGTTATTTTCTTATTTACATTAGAATATTTCTTAATAGAAGTCTGGTAACGTGCTCGGTGCATGACTTATTATTTTAAATAACTGTTCTCGAAACACAAATTGGTACAAATAAAGCGTTATCTATACTATTATTAAAATGTAAAATGAGTTTGTTTGTCCATCATTCACGCCAAAACGGCTTAACTGATTTGGACAAAATTTTACAGGGTTAAATGCTTCTTTACATTTACATTTTATAATTATAAATAAATTATTATTATCAAACTCATGCTCAAACGATTATTTCTTAAAGATAACCTATAGATCTCCTAAACACAATTTGATTACAAACAACGCAAAAACCGGGTTAGGCGAAGCATGAGTCATAGCTATACTCGCCGCACTTGTGAATTATGTCCTTGAACGGACCACGTCATTTGTTTATGAATGAACCGACAGTACGCCGCGAACTATCACGAAGCGAGCACGTATCGCTATTTTTTCAATAATATCCCCATCAAAAATGGGTCTACAATGCCAAATATTACTACCACCGAAAGAAGAAGTATACAGAGGTGGAGATTTCGTCGAAGGAACTTTAAAATATAGTCTGGACGAGCCCATGTTGTTCAATTCTATTTTTCTATTTCTAAGTGGCCGCGGCGAGTGCTATTGGACAGAAAGTGACGATGATAACTCCTCGAAATCTTATAGAGGAACAGAGGAATATGTGTCGGAGAAAATGACTATTCAAGCATTGAAGGGAACGGTTGAACCGAGTGTGTACGAATATCAATTCAAATTTCAACTGCCGAAAGTACTACCAACGTCGTTCCATGATACTATATGCACGATTTCATATAAAGTGGTCGCTGAGTTTCATATACCAGGGATTTTTAAAAGCAAAGTATTTGATACCGAAATACCTGTGTATGGACCTTTGAAACGCGTGCATCCACAGCCTTTAATTTTCGGATTGACGAAGACCCCTTTTTCTTTGACTTCTAAAGGACCAGTTGATCTAAAAGTAGAGATAGACAAGACGTATTTGACTCCAGGTGAAAAAATAACTCTAAAATGTACCACAACGAATAACTCGGGTGTACCTGTGACTGGGATTATAACAAGACTGGTGAACAAAACTACGTATATTAGTGATTTTGGACATAAAAGAATAAGAACAGACAATGTAGACGGCAGTGTTTGGGAATGGGTAGGGACTGATAAAAACAGTGTTAATACAGTAATTTGTGATGTACCAACACAACCTAATCTTTTTACTATACAGCATACGAAAGTTATGACTAGAGATTACTTAGTTACTGTGACAGTGAAACTACCATTTCCTCATGTAAATGCCTCTGTCGAATTACCTGTAGTTATTGGTGAAATAAGTCCTGATTCTGGATTAGATATGGCTATGGAAGAAAAAGAAAAAGATGAACTAGTTTGAAGAGACAAAACTGGATGGTTAGGAGTGATTATGGCAAAATAAATGTGTGCTGATTTATAATCTATTGATGTAATAATAGCTTCAGGTATTGAAGTAAAGAGTCTTATCGTATCAAGTGATTTATAGAAGTATTCACCAATATCTGATTACAATCTAATTGATGAAAGGGGCGAAGAAAGTAATTTTATTTATAAAGACATTAGCAAAAAAGGTCATATAGTTATGAAAACTCAAAAACTGATTTTATAGGTGTTTAAACGAGACGTGAACTAGTCTTGTAAGAAGTTGTTGGGCTACAAAAAAAAGAAACCAGTTTTTGCCAATACAAAATCGGTTGGAACCGAAATCACGAAACGGTTTTTGGTGATTATAAAACTAGATACGGATGTTGAAGGATTATTGTAATATGAAGTATGATTTGATAATGTTTTGACATTAATGATATTTATGCGATTGATATTATTTAATGTTTAAATAAATTGAAATGTTTAGAAATTAAATAAATATTATTACAGCAATTATTTACCTGTTTTATTTGAATTTTTGAAGTACATTATAAATTAATACCTACTTAATTAAGGATATAAACCTACTGTATATTATTATATACAGATATTTTCTTTGTTTCAATTGTTTTTTTTATCCTAAGGGTATCCTATACGTATTAAAGGCATGCATGATTAGCCTTTCAACTCTTACAACCTACATACAGTGATTTCAGAAACTGCCTTTTTCTTAACCACTAAAATATATTTTCTCTTCTTTTACAAATCACCGCAAATTCTATTTCTCTCTTTTACTCAAAAATAGTTTGATATATTTTCGTATTACTATTCAAGGTGGTTCCTTATAACTTCACTAGCTGACCCGTGCAACTTCGCTTGCGACACAGAAGAGAGAATGAGTCATAATTTTCCCCGTTTTTGTAACATTTTCCGTTGCTACTCCGCTCCTTATGGCCGTAGCGTGATGTTATATAGCCTATAGCCTTCCTTGATAAATGGACTATATAACACTTTAAGAATTTTTCAAATCGGACCAGTTGTTCCTGAGATTAGCGCGTTCAAACAAACAAACAAACTCTTCAGCTTTATGATATTAGTATAGATGTATACAAACCAATACAATAATAATATTATATCGTTACTAAAACTGTTTGTGATGCAGAATAGGTCCTTTGTTTTTATGTTTCGTTTTCCTGTTTCTTAACAGCTGTTATTATGTTAGACGAAATAGAAAATATTTTGGAACTTATGTTTTAAATGTTAGGGTCGAAAGTTGCTTGGTTTTTTGGATTTTTGGATGCTCTATAATACGATTATAATGTAGGTAGTTTTTGTTTATAGGTAGACTCCAGATTTCTAGTTCGTGTTTAGTGTTTCCGTGTAGCGTGACAGTTTAAAACATTGGCCTGAATATTATAAGGATAATTTTCCATTCCACCAATTTAAGTATACAAACAGAAAATGTAAAATTCTATTTTATTATTAATGATACTTTCATTATTTCAACATTAAATGTAAAGCAATAAATTGCTTACTGATCCCTTAATAGTCAAACAAATTTTGAGTCTCGTCTTTTCTTTTCAACAAAAAATCATGGGAATCGAACCAGCAAGAACGCTACAAGCGCCTTATAACAATCTACTAGCAACAATTCTGACGTCTGATGACGTAACAGTTTGCAATTATTACGCCGAGTGGCCTTCACCTGATTTGATCTTGACGCTATTTAAATACGTTCATTAGTATATAAACATTGTAATACGTAGGGATGGAAAACATGTGTTTGGTGGTTATGGTCAGATGCAGTTTGAAACTATATATACTAGCATTATATTACAATAACATATACGAATGTTAACAACTTTCATAATAATAAGTTCTTCCCAAGTAGAACTAAATCTAAATTAAGATCAAATTATTTATTAGAGTGTTGATAAATTATTTTTTTAAACATTATTACTCCGGCTATATACATTATATAATCTCATCAGTATTTTGCCACATTCAATACAATTTGAAACTCCAATGCAATGTGTGAAAAAGACATATCATTGTATAACAGACTAATCTGTAATCAGAGCTCGAACACGACTTCTAAGTGCCTGCATGATATTACTAGCATGTTGTTACTCAACAGTTAACTATAACATATCTGTCAGGCGTTTGAAATTTAAAACAAATATGAACTAGAATTTGAAACGTAGTACAGATATTATTCTTATAATAGCAAAAATATTAGTAGTTATTGAGAAGTGCTTCTCACTTCTACAAAGCAAACAGACATAACACACATACGTAGCACGCATCCTTTTTGTGCAGCTAAAAAACATATCGTAGTTGGACGCAAGTGGTTGCAAGTTCAAACCTAAGACAACACACTTTTAGAAGTTATGTGTGCATTAGAAATAATTATCACTTATTCCAACGGTGAAGAAAAATATTGTGATGCAACCTTGCATGCCTGACAGTTGTTTAGAACAGTTATTATAGGTTTGCAAAGACCCCAACCCGCACTTGGCCAGCGTGGTGGACTCAACACTCGTCCCTCATTTTCGGAGGAGACACTTGTTCAGCAGTGGGAAATTATTAGGATGAATTTATTTGTCCTAGTTGTTGTGTTTGTTTATATTATTACTAGCTGACCCGCGCAACTTCGCTTGCGTCACATTTTTTGTTGCTACTATGCTTCTATTGGTCGTAGCGTGATGATATATAGCCTATAACCTTCCTCGATAAATGGGCTATCTAACACTGAAAGAATTTTTCAAATCGGACCAGTAGTTCTTGAGATTAGCGCGTTCAAACAAACAAACAAACAAACAAAGAAACAAACTCTTCAGCTTTATAATATTAGTATAGATGATTGGTGGAACAATATCCTAATTACTTATCTGCTATTATTATATACGTCACTAATTTAATAATTCTTTATCTATCCACCAATCAAAAAATCATTATCTTTCTGGGATTCACCGATTGCACAAGAAATATTACACATTGCAATAAATTTATCTATCTATAGTGATACTGTGAGTCACTTCCTATTTTAGTAGATTATTTTCTTTTGATAATATTTACCAAAACAAAATACCTTTGCAGTGACATATTAATGTTGATATGCACAGTAGTAAATGTGTTTGTTTTGTGTTTGCCATAGCAGTTGATGAAATGAATTGGATTATTATATTAGAAGGATATAAGTATGTTTATCAGTTACTAGCTGACTCGCGAAACTTCGCCTGCGTCACATAAGAGAGTTGGTTAAAATTTGCCACGTTTTTGTAACACTTTAACAGATACTGTGCTCCTATTGGTCGTAGCGTTAATATAGCCTTCTTCAATAAATGGGCTATCTAACGCTGAAATAATTTTTCAAATCGGACCAGTAGTTCCTGAGATAAGCGCGTTCAAACAAACAAACAAACTCTTCAGTTTTATAATATTAGTGTAGATTTGGTTACCATAGTACAAGCTCTGCTTAGTTTAGAATCAAATGACCGTGTGTAAGTTGTCCAATAATATTTATTTATTCAATATTTAATCTCTAGTATGATTCACAGATTGCTGTTCCCTGCTTTTTCATTTGTTTGTATGTAAAGTTTCTTATTAGTGCGGAGTTAACTTAAAGGACGGTACGACGGAAAGGGTAGCAATGTTCACGACGTCTGTTCACAAGGTCTAAAGTTCAATCCCCGGTTATAAGAAGCATTAATTTGGAATAATATAAATGTCCGCCCGAAGTTTCAGATCGTGTTTGTCTAAACCAATTAACTACATGGGGTCAACAGTACTATCTACTACTTCACAAAACTTTTGAATGAAATACACTCATAATATGATAATATGCTATTGTATAAAAAAATCCACTTTATTTAATGTATTTATCACAAAATAAAGATTGTTGTCTATTTCAGATAAGTTATCGTAATTGTGTGGATATTGTATTGTATTGATAAACGGATAAAATAAAAGATAGAGATAGATAGAGCATTACTGCGTACTTTGCAGTACATATGTATAAAATTCGAAAATAAAATCACTCTAACTTCAGAAAAATCTTTATTTTCCCCTATACGGTAAATATGGAACTCCTATAGCCTGACAACTTAGTATAGAGCCTTGGCATGCAAGATTTAACTAGATTATAATAATTACGAAATATAGCAGCTGTATCAAACTGGTCACCATAAGCTGTTTACTGGTGTTGTAAAATCTGAATTATGTACTACACTAGCTTAGTACCCTGCATTCAAGGCTCTATTCTATGCTGTTGGACTATACACATTCTGCCTGTCGTGTTGTAGAAAAAATAGAATAGAAGAAGGTTTACATAATATTGTTGAAACCAATAAATTATTTTATTGACAATATAGTACACATGTTTAATAAAAGGTAGGCATAAAAATATCACTACCGTTGTAAAATCCGTATCATATATATTTTGATATATCATTGCAACCGTCATGCATTTGTTAACATAACATTTCATAGCATTTTATGTTCATTGTTAAAACATGGAAATGTATTTGTAGATACAAATACTGATTTATATCGTGTAACTACATATACGAAATGTATGTAATAGTATGTGTATACTAACCGATACTACTTTATTTATTTTTATTTATTTGATACGCACAGTTTCTCTCGTATGTTATTTGGGTGCAATAAAGCATTAGTGCGATTTTTGCAGGCAGTAGTATGGCTTGCGAGAGATCTACATTTAAATGTACTGAAAAAGTTGTTTTTACCAGGAGCGCAAATCAGGTTTTTAAACCAAATTTGTTGATAGCTGGCTAGTTGTCGAAAGTCGATAGGTATAGAAAATCGCAGTACACCTTACAAAAGCTTGCTCATGCTTGACTCCCAGTTGTCAACTGTCACCATTCAAAATTTCATGAAAATTGATTCAATGGCTAAATCGAAAGCATAAGATTCAGTTCAGCAATATTTATCGAACAACAAAATTGACTCGATTCACTTTTTTGGCTAGTGCCGATAGGGCTGCTCTACACATATTAAGTTTTGCTCCCCAGGTAAGCCGATTAATGTTGAACCGAATATGTGTGTATCAAGCCTTATATGTAAACATTTCCACTTATAATATTACTATGGATTAGTATAACTATCTATGAAGTATGTAGTTTATTACGTAAAGATAATTATCAAATGATTAATCATTTAATTACTTATGAGTAAACATGAGTTGACCTCTTTATGAGGTCACTTCTGATAATTTAGGACTAGATCCTGAATAGATATCTAGGTAATAAAACAGAACATAACATTAAAATAATTTATTTAGGTTTTACAATATCACACGAAAACGAGTAAGTACTAAAAGTAGTATACAAAAATGACTCATACATGTAATTTACGCAATGTTTAATAAAAACTTTAACTAATTTATATTAATATAAAAAAAATGTGATTGAGGTACCTGTGTCACAACAATAAAGTCAAAACAACAACAATATATTAAAAATCACTCGAAATTTTAACATCACATCAAAAATTTCAACTAGTTTTGATAAAACCTTATGATTTTTCACCCTTTTTGAAACTATGATCATCACAGTCATCATCGAAACCATCACCTTTTGCTGCTTCACCCATCACCTCCCAGTATGAAGGTGGAGGATCATCATACGTCATTGCACAAGCGATAGGCTCCCCAACATTTTCAGTTCCCAGAACAGCTCCTTGTGGGAACCTACCAACTTGAATAGGTATATCTAAAACAACATTCCTATGAGGCATCGGCAATTCAGCTATGATTCTAACCAAATAATCTCTTGCGACTAGCTTAGAATTTTGCAAAGAAAACCTACCCATAGGTACAGTTAACTCCAGAGGCATATGCTCAATCATATCACAATTTATACTACCAGTCTTAGAATCAGTATCATGTACATCTTCATATGCTTTCACTTCCTTATGTCCATTTGCTTTAAAAGTAAACATTTCAACCAATTTAGTTTCAATACTCTTTATAACAACGTTGCTATCGTTCTTAATTTCGTAATTCACGAACACCGTACCGCCAGCAGGTATCACTGAGTTCATTATACTCGCTTTAATGCTCACAATCGCGTTTTTCCTCGAGAACAGCCTCATAAGATTCTTCCATTCACCGTAAATGACAGGCTCCATCAAAAGATTCGGCGTAATCCCTGATTCCACATTGATTTCTTTTCTAAAATGTTTTGTGAACGCGAACCAACCGGGCCTTTCGAATTTTATTCGGATGTAGTATTTTATTCTGCACCTCACTGTGTATTGATTGAAATTTTTGGTGTAAGATAAACTTGAAGGTACGTTTTCTGGTATTTGGAAATTGAATTTGATTTCGTAGCAGCCGACTGGAACTTGGAACTTCTCATCTCGGACAATGTGGTCAATGTCTACGTAACTTTCTTTGGCGGTGTATGTAGTGTCTCTGTTTCTTTGGCTACTTTTAACTCGAATAGACAACTGTCCAGAACCTTTCAGTGATGTTGTAATCTTCTCAAATTCCATAGAATCGTGCACTGCATACTTAATCACTCCGGAAACGACTTCCCCGGGCGCAAAAGCAATATTCGGCGGCTTCAACAAATTGATTTGGCAACATATTCCCATGTTTGACTATGTTGTTTCTTTGAAAGTCAAAAGTACAATATCCAGTTTGTTTTATGTTTGTTTGTTATATCGTAATTGCAACACTATTATCGTGTTTAAAGATAAAAGCTGATAAACGGTAACACGGACGCGGCCGCACGAGGTCGCACTGTAGAGCACACTAACACACTGAACAGAAATACCATAAAAATACTACGATAGGTTTGTGTAAAACGTTTTCCAACTAGCCAGTTGTGTTTTAGATTGTAAAGGAATATAATATTCCGTGTCGGACACTGTGTCCATATCAAGACGTATAATTTACTAATATTACATGAGTCAGAGAGCCACAAACAGCGAGTGAAACTCCGTTGACGTATTTGACAGTGATGTTTTAGCGATTCATAAGTAGAATATGTTCGGATACGCGCTAAGGAGCGGTCTTGTGGTAGAAGGAATCTATAAATAGTCTACCGTCGAGTGTGGCGTCACTGTGGATTGCAGTTGCATTAACCGTGTTTCATGATTCCTTGAAATATTTATGTAATATTTTTCAATTGGTTTGTGTTCTAAGATCCATAAAATATTTTTGTCCCACTGTTGGACAGAAGTGTCTTATGCCACGTCAAACCCAAGCTTTATATTTAAGAACCGTTGAAGAAATTCAGCTAGGCGTTGAAAAACAAAATATAATATACCTCTATAGAACAAAGTCTAAGAAAATTATGGATTTTTAATAGACCCTGTCAGCAATGTATCCGAACACACCGTTATTTAGTTTAAAAGTGCGAAAGAGACAGACTACTACTATCGATTCTTTAATGTATTAACTTTTGTAAACTATAAATATTAGTAATTTAATGCCTATAATTAAGTAGATTAGGTACGCTTCTAGGTACGTAATACTAGGAACTTGTGAACTATTTATGATGCCTGACCTTTGACATAAATAAAACGGTCTCCCAGCAATTTGTAAGTAGTTACTAATCATATTACTTTGTGTTTATTTTTTAACGAGTACTTTTATATACATAAAAATACATGTATATGTTACTGTCAAAGCCCGAACTGTGGTAAATCCTAAGATTTTCCGGTAAAACCTAAGATTTACCCACTCTCAATGGTAAAAGTCCGAACAAGCCGAAGTTTAAAAACTATGTTAGGGTATATAAAAAACTCCTTCTTTATAACTATGTTACGGTATAATTATATACCGTAACATAGTTATAAAGAAGGAGTTTTGGGAAAAGCGACATGGGTAGGTAACAATAACTTTTAACAACTTTTTTAATAGCTTTTACAGTAACATATACATACATAATTTCTCGCCTGTAATACCCAAAGGTGCAGGCAGAGGTGCACGAAATTCACTTATGATTCGGCAATAACAATGTTAGTCCCAAGTTATAGGGGGTGATATATCAGTCACGTTAGCAAGCTACGGATAACTATTTAGAATAATCTAATATGAATAAGAAAAAGACCAATAGCACTTTGACCGACCCGGCAATCGAACCTGTCTAGGTTCTGATAATCAGTAGTTCACAAACATTATTTATTTAGTGCCGAAATCAAACCCATGACACCCGACCGGAATAAAAACAGCATAATGACCACTACTGTATGATCTTATATCTATGTATGTTCTTATCATTTACAAATAACAAGAAATACTACAATGTACACAGTGTCATTCAATACAACGGTCCATGTGAAAGCAATTCCAAGTAAATTGTACAGTGGATTCTATTCCAACAAGCTCTGTTTAACTGCGCTACATCCGTTAAAAGTCACTATCATCGAGTTATATTTTTATCCAACACGCGTCCATATTTGTAACACGCGAACTAAATGAATTACAGATAAAAGCTCGCTGAAAATGTCCCCATTCACAGATGAAAAGGTTGGAAAGTTTTCAGAACTTTTTAACGCCTACATGTTCTCTGAAATGTGGGATAAAAGTGGAGTGTAAAGGATTGCGCAGATGACGTCAGTGTGTCAAATTTATCGATCGAGAATTCCTTTGATTGAAATCGATCGACTATAGATTGACTAATAACATAAATTATTGATTCTTTAGTACGTGTTATGGTTATATATTAAAGTCGCACACATTTGAAATGGTATATTGCATATTGCAAACTTAACTATACCTTGGAAATCGCTCTAAGCACATACCAAATTCTGTTTAAAAGATACTATGGAATGATACTGAGAATTAAACCATTTCGTCATCGTTCCAATGATCTACAGATTGATACGGTATAATTTTTAAATGGTCACTCATGGTGACAATAATTTAAATGACTTGTTACTTGACTGTTGCAGTTGTTTGATGTAAATAAATAGATACTGTAAAGTAAAACCTGACTGCTTTCTTTTGCGGAAACCTACTGTAGCACGATTCTTTTCAGTCGGGTATCAAAAGTTAGACATTAAGAATGTACTGCCAAAATATTTCTTACGACGACCGTCAGAGGCGCTGATCAGATTCTCATACAAAATTTCTAGATGACAAGCCGGTTGCCGGTAATCGATAGTAGTAGAGAATCGAGCTACTGTAAACCCTAAATAAAACCTCGGTTGTATTAACTGAATTAACCTTAAAACAAATATTATAATCCATTTATGCGGAGGCGTGAAGCAAGCAGGTATAATCGTTAGCCTCCCACGCAAGAGGTCGAGAGTGTAAATCCTAACACACCTGGGATTTTTTAATTCTTGCTAAATTATATTACAGGCAAAAATTGAGAGGAAATTGTAGTAAAAAATATTTTATGATTTATTCTTGAAAAATAACCACCTTTACTGATAGGACAGCTATATAAGCTACTAGCTGACCCGCGCAACTTCGCTTGCGTCCATTAGAGAGAATGGGTGAATTTTTTCCCCGTTTTTGTAACATTAATTACTGGTACTTTGCTCCTTTTGGTCGTAGCGTGATGATTATAGCCTATGTCCTTTCTCGGGTATCAGAGTATCTCTGTACCAAATTTCATGCAAATTGGTTCAGTAGTTTAGGCGTGATTGAGTAGCAGACAGACAGACAGACAGACAGACAGAGTTACATTCGCATTTATAATATTAGTATGGATTGTAATTTTTTGCATATATGAACGAAAGACACCAAGTCAGTACAACTGCAGGACAATAAGAAACTAAGTTTCTGGAGGCTAGATTTCAGACTACGTGACCATTATTTTACTCGATCTTATCCATTTTAATCCGAACTAATCAGAACGATATCAATCAGCAATAAGGCAGACTAATGCCCGGTTTCTCTATTCAAAACTGTTTTTTTATAAGTGTTTAAACGCTATTGAATAGATAAACTACCGCTAAATGTACTTCAGAAACCGAGAGTAAGAGCTTGTATACTTACGTTGGTTATTTATTTTAAATTCTGCTACATCACGCCTCTAGAGCTACAGTCTCCCAAAAAATATCGAAGATATTTTAGTACACAAAAAGCTTTTTTTGTTCCTATATAAAACCTGAACCAGACAACCTTTTTGGAAGGTTATTTTTATAAAGATTACGATCATTTTGGTGAGATATTTCCGATAACACGACCTATATTTTTAGAGCTAACCGAAGCGATTTTGTTTCGTATCATCTAGGTATCCTAATTTTTTGTACCTATTTAGGAGATTGTGGTTTGCCCCGGTATTATATGTAAGTTTTTATATACAAAGATAAGCCTTTTAGGCCTGTTTTATATAGTGAGTTGGCGTGCTTACGTAGCTATATTTATTTTTAAGTTTAAATGCAAACTTATCCTTTTTGAACCTCGAAAAGCACGTTTTCGACGATAAGCTAATTAGTATAAAATCATTATTTGAGTTTGTAAAGCACACGAGAAAGAAAATTATCAGGAAATTCCGGGTTCTATATACTTATTAAATATGTTTTTCATAGTAGGAAACTAGTTAGCTAAATTAATGACAAAATATTTTACTATACCTAACATAACTGGTTTTCATTATATTAGTCCGAGATATCTTACAGTTTGATTTAATCTTTTTTTTAATAAGATGTCCCTTGACGCAAGTAGTCGACGCGACGATTTGAACCCGAGGCAACACACCAATTAGTTCTGGAAGTTATGTGTGTATTGTGTGAAGGAAAACATCGTGATGAAATTTTTCCCACCTAAAAATTGTTTTACACGTAACAAACTTACATTTTATTTTGCAGTTATTTTATCTGACGGATAACAAACCTGTTAGAAACTGTCATGATCAATTACTCAAAAGTGCGTATTTCGAATGTTTACTAAACACTTTGCGCGTTCTAGTAAAACAGCATTAAATTTATAATCGCAATAATTTAAGTCCGCAGAACGCTTTTATCATTTCACTTTATGGAAATGATATTGCTCTGCGCTATTAATTCTGAAATGGAATTAAAAACTCTTGCAATAATTTTACTGCAATTCTTACTGTTTTCAAGGCAAAGATATGAATATTATGAAATAATGACTAACTACTAATGGTATAAAGTCGAGTTAAATATCGCGCTTGTTTCACCCATGGCGAAGGTACATGTGTAAAAAATAGGTTAGTTTGCTATTTAAAAATGTAATCGCATATAATAAATGCAGACTTATTGCCTTAATTATTGCGGTAACCAAACTACTGATTACTTTATATCTTTAAAAGTTCGCAACTTTTTACGTTGCAATGAACATGTTTGTTTCCAACATGTTTAAACTGGTAGACTTTGGCTAAGACCATAATACGTCACAGAACCTCCCATGCCAATGGACGAGGGATCGTACCTGAGTATTAGTAATAATATTATCACATGCTCTAACGGTGAAGGAAAACATCGTGATGCCACCTTGCATACCTCGAGATTCGTTAGAACAGTTCTTGAATAAAACATCCCCAACTCGCATTTAGCCAGCGTGGTGGAGTCAAGGCCTAACCCTTCCATCATTCCGAGAGGAGACCCTTGCCCAGCAATGGGACAATAATGGGTAAAATTCATATTTATATTATAAATATTTTACTTTCACTACAGCGCTATTTCGCACATTTGCTCAGAGTTACCTTACTGCTTAGCCAGCATATTTTACTGTGACAGTATTCTCTTTATCCGTGAGAAAGGACACACGGTGATGTCGTTTTAAGAGCACAATAAAGAATCCTCTACTCCTAGGGATACTCGCGTTACTTCTAAGGTATGACGTCAGAGGTGTCGCGGAGTAAAGAAAGAAATGTCTTGATAAATCTTTGGATGAGCTTTGTCAAAACTGCCAAAAAATTACTTACGTGGTGATAAAACTTAAACGGTGATATAAGGTTCGGGGAAAACTACTATTGTTATTTATTGGTGATATATATACAGTTCGGCGAGAACGTATGTATGTAGGTATTGGTATTTAATCACAGCTTTGAAAGCTGTGTATACATATGACCCAAAATATCACAAAAACTAGAACATATTATATTATACTATTGTTTTGAATTTATTGAGAGTAAAAATGTTTCTACAATTATAAAATAAAACGCAGTTATTTTAACAAAAATAAATTGTTTAAAGCTCTTGTGTCTTACTTAACAGTTGTTTTTATTGTGAAAAAGGAAAAGTCAATACCAGACCTGAACATTGGTATGTCCCGATAATTTAGTTAAATTTGTATTTTTTTAAAACTTCCGTATAAAAAAACATACTGTATCATTATACAGGTGGTGTAACTGTTCATAAGTTAATTTAGCATAACTGCACTTAATTAAATATTTTAATAAATTATAACACTGTATCATACGAAAGGATTAAGTAGGGAATTAACAGAAATAATTTTAATTACAGCTCAATGTTACGTGGTTCGAGTTAATCTCTGCCTCGTACAAGGGATGATTGTAAGAGCATGCGGGCGTTAAGACCCTCTCATGCAATTTTAAGTGAAGGGAGCATTTAAGTTATTAAGTAATTTGGCTGCATTTCATTGTTTTTTTTTGTAAGGTAGGTACATACGTAGTATTCACGATTTTTCTTTGTTTTTTTCTCCAAAATACCCTTAAATTATATTAAACAATTTCAAAAAACATTAAGTCAAATTGGTTGATCCGTTCTTGAGTTTTGAGCTTAGCAACACATTCGGCTATACTTACATTTTTATATATTATTATGAGAAGATGTACTGCCTATTTGGCGAGGTCGGTAGACTGCTGATCATGAGGCCTCGGGTTCGATTCCTAAGTCGGCCGAAGTATTATTGGTCTATTATAATTTATACCAGAACATTGCTTAATAGTAGCCCGAAGTTCGGTAACGTCCCCCTATTTCACGGGACTAAAATTGTTAATGGCGAAACGAGGATGTATTTAATACACCTCTGCCTTTACCATCGGGTACAACAGGCGTGATATTATGTAACATTTTTATTAACGGACAGGAAGAAAAACTATGGAGATAAAAATTAAATAATCCACACAATAAACACCAATGACACTTTACCTGAAAACCCAAATAAACTAACAGCCTTCTTAAACAGTCGTAAATACTAAACCCCCTAGGTACAAGCTAGGCAAGTTAATAAAATATACATGAAGAGTACTTCAGTGTATTGCTAGAAATGAATACTTTATCATATGACACTGTATACGCGACAAATAGTAAAAGGACTCATAATATCTAGTTGACTTTTTGTAACCGCTACTGTCCCACTGTTGGGGGTCTCTGCTCGAAATGAGGGAGAGTCTACCACGCTGGCCAAGTGTGGCCTAGGGACTTCGCATACATTCAAGAACTAATCTAAAAAATTCTTAGGCATGCAAGGTTGCATCACGAGGTTTTCCTTCCCCGTTGGAACAAGTGACATTTTTTTGTAATGTACACGTAACTTCGAGAAATATTTTTTTTTGTTAATAAAATGTTCAAATGCGCTTGCAGATCTGTAAAATTATATGTGAGTTAAACAACCCGTGGCGCAAATATTCTGTAGATAGGTAAGTATAATAATACAATAACGTATCTTTAGTTGCTATCGGCATATATGTACCTACGCATATAATATAAAATGTATTCCATTGCTTCACTATTTTGTATTAATGATTAAAGCGAACCAGTTGGTCCTGCGGTACGTGATATTTTTTTTTACACATGCAAGGTTTTATTTTATTTTCCTTCACCGTTACAGCCAGTGATAATTATTTTCAATACACACATAACTTCGAAAGGTCATTGTGTTTGCCTCTGGTTCGAACCGTCGACTCGCGTGGGAGTTGCCGAATAATACCACTCGGCTATCATGCTTATATAATATCTAATTATTACAGGAAATTAAAAGTAGCTACCTGAAACTGAAACTTCATCATTATTTTTGTAAACAAAGAAAAATTAAAAAGGGTTATTTGATAATTTGTACTTTGATCAGAGGCTCGTTATAATTAGGATCAATTAGCAAATGTTAATTTAATATTTTGAAAATATTTTGTTATGGTATAAAACCCCACCACCTGTGCTTACAACGATTCTTATACTTATTTTAATCAAGTCATATCTTAAACAATGATGCGTTGGACAGAATAAAACACTGTTCTTCTCAACTATCAAAATGGCCGCAATAAGGAGATACCTTTCACCTACTCAATATACTACTAATTATTTAACTATTACCACATTTTTTGAGAGCATGCTTTCAAAACGTCCCTCAGGCCTCATCCGCACTTGGCCAGCGTGGTAAACTTAAGGCCTTAGTCCTCTCTCATTTGGGAGGAGACTCTTCTTTTCTATTAGGTACTTCTTCCTAGCAGTGGGACAGTCACGGGTTAAAAGAAAAAAAAAGATTATGGCTTTTTATTGAAACTTATATAAAATGTCCATCATCCCTATATATTCCCTTCGCCATGAAACACGTCCATAATTTAATCTCCTACGTGCGACTTTGTTTACGATCTCTCGTTGTGTCGTAAAAATAATAAAAATGAGACTTGCCTCCGTTTTTCCGGAAAATATTTCAATTCGTGAATTTCCGTGAATGTATTCGCGGTTGTGTGAAAGACAGTGTGGTTTGTCATTGTGTTTTGTGGTTTTATGCAAATGAATGGATTTTTGCCTGACTGGTTAAAAAAAGATGATATTTTTAGATAGATGTGTAAGATGAAATTAAATATTGGTAGTAATAACAAACAGGTTGCAAATTGGACTCGATTCCTAAATAGATACTTAAATATTTATTAAAGGTTTTTATGAATGTAAACAGTAATTATAGACAAGAACTATTGCATTTCATTATATTGCCAAGAAGGTAACGTATTGCAACGAATAAATAATCTCAATTATTAGTAATGGACTTATAATACAACCTTACATTAATTTCTCTGTTCAATCGCAGTTTTTAAATCATTCGGCAAACACAAATGCTTTATTTATTTATATTATAAGTATGCTTTAATACACATTCATCCATAAAACCATTCAAATAAATGACCAACAACTTAAAACGACTTTAATTTTCCTCTAATTAAACAGTGGCGCGCAACATTTTTCACTTCCTTACTGACTTGCTTAACAAACTGCAAATACAGGTGAAAATCAACCTTAAAGTGACCACATAAGGTTGAATATTATTTAAGGGTGGTTTTCTTAACAAAATAGGCCACGAAGGCTACTTCAGCGGTGAGGCAGCTAACATCGAGAGCTACAAGAGTTCTTTATAAAATGCAAGTCATGAGTTTTTTGTAAGATTCAAGCGCTATTGAAATCACTTCAGATAAAAATGCTTTTTACACCGAATTTTAATTATAAATACGTTTTTTTGGTGAATATTTTTAGGTGTGAAAAGAGATAAATAATCTTACAGGTATTTTTTTATTTGGTCTATTTTTGGTTGTAGGCTTTTTCTTAAAATAAGTTTAGTACAATACTTTAACCAGCTACGAGAACTTAGTAAAAAGGTTTTTTGGTTTTGGTTTGCCGTTGGTAGAAGTATATAAAATTAAATTAGTGATTTAGCTAATTTATTCTTGAAATCCTCAGTTATAACTTAAATAAAATGCGTGCTTAGGGTCTCTTAATACTAAGTTATCAAACTATATCTACTAGCAAACGTTATCAATTAATTTTTTACACAATTTTTCTAGACAGCTAATTCATTGTATATGTTACTGTAAAAGCCCGAACGGTGGTAAATCCTAAGATTTTCCGGTATAACCTAAGATTTACCAACTCGCAATGGTAAAAGTCCGAATAATTATTTTATTTCGAACTTTTACCTATATTCACTTGATGATGTCGAGATGTCGACGGAGCCCCGCTTCGCGGGGCTCCTCCTACTGAGTGGTTAAAAAAAAAGAACCACGAAGGCTAAGGTGGGGTAGCCTTCTAACCTAACCTACCCATGTCGCTGTGCCCAAAACTCCTTCTTTATAACTATGTCACAGTATATAATTATACCGTGAAATAGTTATAAACATAGTTATGAAGGAGGATTTTTTTATATACCGTAACATAGTTTTTAAACTCCGGCTTGTTCGGACTTTTACCATTGAGAGTTGGTAAATCTTAGGTTTTACCGGAAAATCTTAGGATTTGCCAGAGTTCGGGCTTTTACAGTAACATATATAGTCGATAATTGTAGAAAATGCCTGTCACTAAGTTATTGGTTCTCTGAATGAAAATTGTTTAATATTTGTCGAACAACTTGCTAACAGTTGTTCTTAAGAGACGTAGACAAAAAAGTTTGTAAACAACTTCTAACTCGTAAATTTGGACGTGTCTGGACTTTACGGAACAGTGATATAGGTTTGACCGATGTCTTTGTCCGAATAAGTAAGAAGAAGTATTATAGTGAAAATATGTTTTAAGCAACCCTATTGGTAATTGTATTCTCTGCAATATTTTTTTTTTTACAAACGATAAAGAATAAGAAATTACGACAGTGGCAAGGAATAATTAATAAAATTTTACGAAATATTCAGTTTATGATTCAATAAATAAATAGCAAATATAATCATTTCTACCGGCTACTTTCTCGGAAACAGTAACCTATAATATTAAAGCCTTAACACTGTACTGTACAATTTCGCGAAGAAAACATTAAGACAATTATTTATTTACTACAAAACTCGACGTTTGCGATCCCTGTACACTACTTAAGCGAATACTCGGAAAAAGTTTAACACACATGACCTTTCAAAGGTCGAGAGGTCAAAAATACTTTCATTTCTTTATTGTACTTATTCAATATAAAATAAACCGAGTGTTCAATAAAATTCGCAAAAGTATAACAATGACCGACTGAAATGTTCAGTAGAATTCAGGCTACGAATTAAAAGTTCTGTATGTATCACGGATCTAGAGAAAGCTGGATAGTGCAACGTTTTAAATAAATAATTTTATTATAGAAGCAATTGTGATGTGTATTTATTAGAGCATACTGTTTCATTATATGTATCTATATATTTGGTATAATTACTCGTAAGTGAATGTGAAGTTATTTTTCAATAACTTTGAAATGGTCCACTATGAAAGTTATTTGCTTAAAAGTTGACTCTAAATTAACACAAAAGCCAAACTTACTTGTTTTTTGTTTGTAAAAATGTCGCGTACGCACTTTACCGTTTTTGTTTTTACTTTTAAGTTCGATGATTAGGTATTTGCCCACAATAATAGGCTGGGACATTAGAAGAGATATAGGCTAATTTTAAAAAAATATACTTTTCTAATAATTCATCTATCAACGCCTAATTTTCAAATAATAAACGCGACGAAAATAGTTATGCTTTTTTGTTAGGATATGAGGTACGCTCGTCGCTCAGGTTTAATGTCTGCGGCATCTAGCCTTCGCAACACCTGTGGTATGTATACAGATTCAGCTTTTAAATAATTATAAATAATAGATAGCTGAAAAAGGTTGGGGATCTCTGCTCGGATATTTTGTTAAAAGATTCTCGTTCTATTGTTCGTTTTGTTCGGAATATTGGATGAGAATGCTTTATACGATATTGTAAAATATGAGTTTTGTTTAATTTTATTCGCTTGTGATTTTGTATTGGAATTATTTTTGCTGCTTCAGATAAAATTACGGTTTGTTGTAAATTATGGTTTTTGTTATTTCAATGTAAAAATGTGAAGTAAGCTAGCAAACAATACGTTTTTTCGACAATGTATTTAAAACTTTATATACATTCGGTTTCGGTTTCTGATCAGCAGTGATCCTTTGCAATAGATAAGTGTAGTTTTTACTTTAACCAATATTTTGTATTTGAAATTTAAAGTCTGCTCAAAAAGATAGTAAAGTGATTCCTATGAATCACATAAGGATCGCCCATATTTTTTTCACACAAAGTTCTTACACTCACAGCAACTATCCAACTAAGAATCAAACTCAAGACCTAGTAATTTACAATATCGAACTTTTAAACAAATTCTGGAAAAACATCACCTGTCAAAATCAAAATCAAAATCAAAATCAAATCATTTATTCATTTAGGTCAAATATTGACACTTATGATAGTCGTTACAATTACTGAATCTACCACTAGCTCGGAAAGGGGGTAGAGCCTTATGAGAAGAGCTAGCGAGAAACTCACGGCCACTCTTTTCAATCGCCAAAAAGTTTTACAATGTGGTTGATACAATAATTGATCATGCGAGGAGCTGCCAACAATCAGCGATATAGACTAAACGTCAATTAAGTTAAATGAACATAGCTAGGTTATTTATTAGTCTCTGATCATACCGTATGTTGGGAGCACCTACTAGCATGTGATAATAAGAATATGGGCAGCAAGTGAGCACACTGGTTGTGAACATTATAAAAGAAAAAAGTGACAGTTTTATGAATAACATCAAATTGTACGTAACATCACCTATTTGCATCATTAATTGCCCATATTTTACAATATTTAGACCTACTGCTACTGAGTTTATACAATTTATAGCAAAGTTCCCTAATTTCAAAGAATCCTAATCAAGCGAGCGACTAATCCCAAGAGCTATTGTCGTTTAGATACTCATCAATTCTGTAATAAGCTTTCCTAACGAGATGTTCCTTAACAGCAACTTTGAATTTTGGCAGGGGTAAATCCATGATGTGCTTTGGAAGCTTGTTGAAGAAACGAATGCCGAGACCTACAAACGAATTGTGCACCTTGTGTAAACGATGATGGGGACCTACTAATTTGTGTCTGTTTCTAGTGTTGTAATTGTGTCTATCGCTATTTGTTGCGAAAGTCCCTAAATTTTGTTTTATATACAACAAGTTTGCAAGCACATACTGTGATGACACCGTCAGTATCCCTATCTGCCCAAAAAGCTCTCTCAAGGAGTCTCGCGCTCCTAAACTATAAATTGCACGGATAGCTCTTTTTTGAAGGACAAAAATAACATCTATATCAGCAGCCTTACCCCACAGTAATATACCGTAAGACATGACGCTGTGAAAATAACTGAAGTAAACCAGTCTTGCCGCATCCACACCAGCAAACTGTCTTACTTTTCTGATTGCGTACGCGGCGGAGCTGAGTCTCCCCGAGAGATGCGCTATTTGAGTGCCCCATTGGAGCTTGCTATCCAGACTGATACCTAAAAAAGTTGCCGAATCTACCAAATCGATAGTTTGCCCATTTACGACTATGTTAGTACCTAAATTCCTCGCGTTGGGCATAGTGAACCTAATGCACTTAGTTTTGTTAGAATTTAATAACAGATTATTACAAGTGAACCAGTTGTGGACCTGTTCAAGAATACTATTGATATCAATAAAACAAGACTTCGAACGATCTACTTTAAAAATGAGTGAAGTGTCATCTGCAAATAATATAATATCACATAAGTCCTGCACCTGAAAGGGGAGATCGTTTATATATACGAGAAAAAGAAACGGACCGAGTATCGAACCCTGAGGCACGCCGAGAGAAACAGCTGAACCTGAAGACCTTACACCATTGATATCTACTCGTTGAATCCTATTACTCAAATATGACGCAAGTAAATCGAGCGCTGTATCCCTAATTCCGTAGTGGTTTAGTTTCCTAAGGAGCGTATTATGTTGGACACAGTCAAATGCTTTGGAGAGATCGCAGAACACCCCAATGGCGTCCTGGGATGTCTCCCAAGCATCATAGATATGCTTGACGAGCGAAATACCTGCATCGATTGTTGACCTACCCTTTGTGAAACCATACTGTTTACCATGAAATAGCTGATTCGAGTTAAAGTGACTTTCGAGCTGCTCTAATATGACCTTTTCGAAGATTTTGCTAACCGCAGGCAAGATGGAAATGGGCCTGAAATTGCTGGGCTCACTCTTAGATCCCTTCTTAAAGAGTGGTACTACTTTACTGTGTTTCATTAAGTCCGGAAACACACCAGCATCTACGCACCTATTAAATATTAAAGCCAAATGGGGGGCTATTTCCAGGATGATACTTTCTACTAATTTAACAGAGATGCCCCAGAGGTCAGGTGTTTTTTTTGGAGTTGAGCGACCTAAAAGCCTTAACTACATCATTAGAGTTGATATGTTTGAAGAAAAAAACACTACCACACTCTTCTACACTATTTCGAAGTAAACATTCTGCCTTGGCAGGACAGGAATTCAAGGAGCTAGTTGTAGCTGTGGGAATATCAGCGAAGAAAGTATTGAACGCCTGAGCAACCTCTAAGTTGTTGGTGATAATCGTGTCATTTACTTTCAGTTCAAAATTATTTTCGCGCTGGATAGCACGACCTGTTTCGTTGTTAATGATATTCCATGTGGTTTTGATCGTATTGTCTGAGCTTTTAATTTTGTTGCTTAAGTGTAAGGATTTAGCAGCAACACAAGTTCTCTTAAAAATTTTTGAATAGTTCCTAACGTATTCAAGAAATTTAGGATTAAAATTGAACTGTTTCATGGAATAAAGCTCATACAACCTAGCTCTACTTTTATAAATACCTGCTGTCGCCCAATCGCAAAATTTGAGTTTCCTATTGTTATCTAGTATGGTTTTCTCTTTGAAGATAGTTTTGAACTTGGATTCAATAATGTTGAATAACGATGTGTAAAGGTTATCCGGGTGTTCTTCGGTGTCGTCTAACTTTGTCATAGCACTAGCTATCTCACTATTAAATAAAACTAAACGATCCCTAGTAATAGGCCTACAAGTAATTTTCTTTAACCTATTATCTATCCTAACAGGAAATATAGCCTTCTGTCCACAATGGTCCGATGTTAGTTCACTTAAGATTTCCCTACCTAAGCATTCGCAGTTGCAGAATATATTGTCCAAGCATGTAGCAGAATGTGCAGTGATTCTAGTGGGCTCATTAAATAAAAAAACTAAATTAAAAGATTTAAATAATGACTTAAGTCTCGTACTAGTCGAAGATTGCTCAAGTAAATTTACATTAAAATCACCACACACTACCACATACTTGTTGCTTATACTTAAACGTTTTAATATGTCCTCCATTATCGACTCAAATAAAGTAAACTCACTATTTGGTGGTCTATATATACAAACTACTATGTGTCGCTCTAGCTCGACACAGGAAACCTCAGCAGTGCGTTCTATTGACAAATTAACTATGTCCCTACGTTCTTTACATTTAATACTGTTAGCTACCATAATCAGTGAACCACCATGTCTAGCTTTGTTCCTAATATACGCACTAATAATTGTATAAAACTCATTGTTTATTGCGATTTGTTCCGTGTGTAGCCAATGCTCAGTCACACAGAAAATACCTACATTATGTTTTTGTAAGAACAATTCTACTTCTAATTCCTTGCTGGATAAACCTTGTATGTTTTGATGTACTAAATTTAATGAGCCTAGCTGTTTATCCATTGTCCTACCTGTCAGTTTAAAGAATCGGATACATTATTCGTAACCTTGTCGCTAACTACACTACCTATACATTTAATCACAGTATTGTTAGAATAAACGTCACCCATTTACACCAAAGACAGCATACCTTTATTTCTCAAGTTTTCTTTGCTTTAGTTCCTGACAAATATCTACCAATGTGGAAGAAGGGTATTGATGACGTCACTGTTCGACTGCGAATAATTCGGTCCCGATATATCGTGGCGTTAGTAAAAAAAGGGCTTAAGAGAGTATGGAACGAAGGTCGGTTAAGATTTTATTCCACTGAAGGATTGTTCGACGTTGAAGTCTTTCTTTGTTGTTTTATTTTTGGTTGGTGTTAAAAGGATTGATGGGAAATATATACTAGTTATTGCTTCTGTCTCCGTCTGTGTTTTACTGTTTTGTATGTTTGTCCGGCTTTTTTATTCAAATTCAACTCTGAAAGGAAATCAAACAGAATTACGGAAACACACTCATATTAGATAAATTTGGTTTGAGACGATAAACTACGATTTGCCGATTGGATTAAGTTAGATGAGTACTCGCGAACTGTAAGTAGGTCCTTAAAATAGTTCTTTTATAGGTATAACTTACCCATACTTGCACCGAACATTTTTACGGGTTAAGATAAGATCTCGTCTAAATATATTTAACTCAAAGGTGACTGACCGACTGACTGACATAGTGATCTATCAACGCACAGACCAAACCATTGGAGAGATCGGGCTGAAATTTGGCATGCAGGTTGATGTCATGACGTAGGCATCCGCTAGGATTTTGATCAATTCTATTTCTGATCCCCTAATGGGATGAAATAGGGGATGAAAGTTTGTATTATGAAAATTGTGTCCTAAGTCACAAACTACGCGAACGAAGGCGCGGGCTGATGCTAGTTTCATCAATAAAATTTGTTATGAATAAAATATTGAAACAAATAAAACATGACATCAAAATGAATTCCCAAAACTAGTACATTACATTACATCCCTTTGTACAAAATTCAGTAGATGTTTGTATTTTTAGATGCACAAGACAGCATTCTTATCGTATATTCCGAGAATATGGCCCATATAAGTTATGACGGGTGTAAGAATACGCTGAGCGAGCTAAGTTATAGAAGCAGGTAAAAATGAGGGACAATATTGTGAAATTTTCAGCTATTTTTAAACATTAACGGCTGGAGCATAGCGCTGCTAAACCAGTAAGAAAAGATCTTTTGGAAAACTGAATTTTTCAGCAAAAATTGTGCGTTTAGTTTAAAAGGC
Source organism: Anticarsia gemmatalis (assembly GCF_050436995.1). NCBI lineage: Eukaryota > Metazoa > Arthropoda > Insecta > Lepidoptera > Erebidae > Anticarsia > Anticarsia gemmatalis. The sequence goes on along the minus strand of NC_134753.1, from coordinate 1,844,632 downwards.
GATAGACCCAATACGACCATAAAGTTTGCTAAATATTGAGTTTGGCATTAATTGGTCTAACCGGGTGGCAAAACTAAATATGGTGTAGATGAACTCGACCGGCACAAGCCAAAACAAGCGAGTCGAGTCGGTTTTGTTGTTCGGTAGTTTTGCCGAAGTGCACGAGAAACAATCTTTAAGGTTTGCTATGTGGCAATCTAACCCACGCCGTTAAATTGTTAAAGGAAGTGGTATTTTCAGCCACTATGAATAAGCCGTCGTTTTTCAATAAAATTGTATTGTTTGAATATGTTAATCTAAACTAATCTCGAAAGCTACCGATGCAGTTTAAAAAGTATGAAGCATTATCAGAATAAGCACTACAGGCGTAAACAATACTTTAGGGCACAGCCAGTTCATAAAACAACAATAATAAAAACAGACCAATTAAGCTCCTGAAAACATTTTTCATAAGCTTCAGCGAAACCAATTTAATCCAACATTTAGACGTGAGTACACAATTCCTTTAATCATTTCCAGATTTTTCCACTTAGGCCTTACAATCAAACGTTAGACCTCTCGTTTTTATAAAACTACTCAACAAGAAAACTCCCTACTACCCTACAACTACCCTCAATGCTCAAGAATTGAGGATCAAAGCCTTTTAATCCTTTTGAACATTCTTTTGTAGTTCACTCCTCATTAAGGTCTTGTGTTGACTTGAGAGTTTAAGTATGGTGTTCTTTATAGGCTCTTAGGGCTTAATGACTACTTTGCAGACAATTATTTCTGACACCCAGGCCTTAAGGTGGATCTCTGACACACTTTTATAGCTTTTCACAATCAGTTTGTTTGTTATTGTATATGACATATGTATTTAATATCTGATTCAAACGAGAATCAAACCAAAGATGCTCGTATGTGTGATAATGATAGCCTAATTGAAATCACATTTGCACAATGAATAGCCTTTTGGTAATTTCTAGATTTATCCACTACTAGCTCACAATCAAACGAAATCGAAAAAGAATCAAACTCAAAACTACTTAACAGGAAACACAACTACCCTCAATGCTCTAGAATTGAGGATCAAAGCCTTTTGATCCTTTGAACGTTCTTTTGTAGTTCTCTCCTCATTAAGGACTTGTGTTGACTTGAGAGTTTAAGTATGGTGTTATTTATAGGCTTTTAGCAATGAGTGAAAGCAATCTACAAATGTTTGAAAACGACATTTTTGTTTCGAACCACGCTCTAATTTTGAAGCAAATTTTTGGGTCAGCCCGTGAACCACAGTCGATGCAATTCGATGGAAACGTGGGCAGCAAATAAGGTATCGTTAACCTTAAAATTGCCATCGCGTTTAAGACCTGTTAGCGATTTTTGTATTATAAACAATATGTATATTTCTTCTAAAATAACTCTTTTGTAACAAATAACACTTTGACTACCTCCATGGCGAAGTGGCTAGGTCGCCACGCCGCTACAATTGCATCGGGAGATCGTGGGTTCGATTACCACACGGAACAATTATTTGTGCGACCCACAAATAATTGTTTCGGGTCTGGTTGTACTTTGTGACCAAAAAAGTCCCCGCGATACAAAAGCAATTCTTAGTGAGGGAGTCGTCTTTATAAAAAAAACTCTATCTCATGCAACAATAGATTAAGCACAAAAATAAATTAAGCACGGAATTTTTAATAAAAAATAAAACTAAAACTTTACCTTGAACTTCTGAAACCAAAAACCACGTATATGTCAAAGCAAATACGAGCATCATTCGCACCAACGGCCAACCATAAAGGAACCGTTTGACCTTCATTTGCATTTGTAGTGAGCCGACAAAAATGCGTAGCACTTACGTGTTGACGCCTTTTATAGGACCTCTGTACTCGTTACCTTGAATATGTGCTGAAAAGGATTTTAAAATTCAATGAGAGAAAAGTTATTACTCAAAAGTACATCATCAGCCTAGCCTTTCTCCCAACTATGTTGGAGCCAGCTTCCAGTCTCACCGGATGCAGCTGGATACTAGTGTTTTACATGGATCGACTGCCTCTCTGACTTTCACAACCCAGTTACCTGGGTTATACACGATCGGTAAGACTGGTTGTCAGACTTACGAGCTTTTGAGTACTATTAATGACTCAAGATTACATGAATAAATACATAATATCATGCCTTTTTCCCATAGAGGTAGACCAAAGACCGACAGTCGGTACAATCTTAACTAACTGACTTTGACTCGTTCACATCCAAACATCTTCTCATACAGAACCGCCGGCACCTGACCATTTTTCAAGACATCGCCATTATTTTTTGAGTCATTTATTCAAAATTATTGTAGTTATTTTGTGAAATATCTTTTATGTAAGTTATTACGATATCAAACTATATTATGGAGTTCATTTTACTGTCTATTCAATAGTCTATTGACAGAAAACAAAGAAGAATGTCCCGATTTAGATTTTCCAACACAGACAAAAGTTACACGTCTTTTTTTGCATATTTTCAGGAGCAGGCCGCTTATTTTCATGAAATTCGCTCAGGATTTTACAAAGTGACTAGTACACTCGTAACTTTTTAAAACACAAATACCTGAATATTTTTAAAATAACAACTGCAATATTTCAAATAACAAAAATATGAACTTGAATCCACATTCCTGCAAAAGACTCGTAATCTATTTTATTGACAATAAGAAAACATGAAAGCTTGCAAGCAATGCTTAACCCTGAAAGGACGGGAGATGTCAGTATGTTTACTTCTGGAAACGATGGGTGTGTAATGTGACATCTTCACACTCCGTAACCTTTCTGACAACCCACCGTCCTGTTTGAAAGGGGTTTTACGAAAACCCCGAACATTTATTTACACAGGAACCTTGTTGCTGTTTGCAGTTAAAAGTCAATGGTGTTGTAAATATGGGAAAAAACGTGTCACACATTTTTGTAGAGAATAGTAGAGATTTTTTATGACCACAGTTGATTAAAGTACCACCTGTTTATTATTTGTTTAAGAATTCGAAATCATACGTGTTTTTTTAACCCATAACTTTACGCATGAGGGAGGCGTTAGCTTTGAGTCCACCGCGCTAGCTAAGTGCGGGCTAGGGTTAAAAAAGTACAAACCCTCAAAAAATATGAATAAATTTTTGCCCTGCAAGATTTCACCATGATGTTTTTCATTGCCGTTAGAGGAAGTGATAACTATTTCTTGAATAGCTTACGCCGCTAGTTTGTTGATTTGGATTCGAACCATCAACTGCTAGCGCGAGATGTATATGTTTATAGTTTTATATCGAGATTGCTCAGTTTATCGAGTCTGCAAGACAATCATTTGCATAACAGTTAATAAAGAGTTTAAAATCTCTTTGAGATCAAAGATACTTTTCATTGTCAAAAAGTACCTTAAAATAAACGCTTACAAAATACGATCGCGAACAAAAAACCTAATAAAAACAGCTTTCTAAAGCAAGTGCGTAATTTAAATATAATTTTCTTGATATTTTAATTAAACATTACCCGGATTATAACGGTCGTGGCCGCCATCTTTTATCCAACAATGACGTTAGACGGAATAATTTAAATTCAAATTAAAAATGGTGACTTCAAAAGGTGGATTTTCCTTTGCCATAGTCATTATTTATGTGGTTTTTTCGACAAAATTACGAGGAATTTTGGATTATTTTTAGCTACCTTGCGGATAGAGAACCGGTCTTTTTATGTGTTACGCGACTTGACAAACGGACTAGAAGTACAACCATAAGCGATATGTACATATATTTGGATAACAAAGCATTATTATTATAAGGAAGAAATTATTGAACAGCACCGAGTTGTAATTTAACAGGATTAAGTTATACCTGAGGACGATCTTGCCATCATGTTTTGTGTATCCTTGCCGTAACGTCGAGTAAACTAATGTAAAATGTGAAATCGAAAACAATATGTTATAAATTCGAAAGCCTGTCTGCCAGTTTCGCTATAGACTAACGACATAACACAATTTAGGCACAATTCAGCATAGAGATGGTAGAGCAAGACCTGCTGCCAAAACAACCATTTTTGATAAAAAAAACCTGTAAGCGGCCTAAAACGGAATCAGCGCAAGTCTTACGGTATTAGATAAAATTATGCAAAGTTTATCCATACTAATATTATAAATGTGAAAGTAACTCTGTCTGTCTGTCTGTCTGTCTGTCTGTCTGTCTGTCTGTCTGTCTGTCTGCTACTCAATCACGTCTAAACTACTCAACCAATTTGCATGAAATTTGGTATGGAGGTATTTTGATACCCGAGAAAGGACATAGGCTACTTTTTACCCCGGGAAAATGACGCATTTCTCGGGAAAATTCAGAAAATTCAACGAAGTCGCGATAAATCAATATTATAATGACATTGAATTAACAAAATTCCGTTGCCATGGCAACTGTTTTAATGGTGGATATGCCTTAGCGCGACTTCGTTATACTAAGAGATAGTATGGATTTTGAGAATATTTTTCGTGAAAAAAAGCATATTTTATATCATCACGCTATGACCAATAGGAGCAGAAGAGGTAACAGTAAAAAGTGTTACAAAAACATGGAACATTCTGACCCATTCTCTCTTATGTGACGCAAGCGAAGTTGCGCGGGTCAGCTAGTAAGTTATAAACCTAAAGCCTTACTAAGGAGATACGTGTAAAATCAACCAGTTTTATCATGAAAGTGTAGCCTAAAGCAAGGTTGTGGGTGTTAATTTACAAACGCATACATATGCATAAAATTATACGCCACGAGATTGTTACCTGGTTGGGGTTAGTGCTCGTAACTCGTGAAATAGGCAGGTGGATTACACAGCGAAAATCACGCATTTTAATTTATGGTCATATTTTATAATGAAGTGCTAAGTTAATGAAGGAAGGGTTATGTGAAGAAATACTTCCAAAAAGATTGTTGTATACTTCCTTGAGTTCCTTGTGTTATTTTTAATAGGTTTTTTAGGGATGTCAAAGTCTCAAACACGCACTCGATCATGGCAAGTGAAGATACAATAAAGCAGTAATTTATTAAAACTGTTTTTCTTAATATTATAAATTCAAATATTCATTATTAGGTATGTCGTACAAATGCTGGCAGTTTGATACAGATCGTTTTTTTTTCTTACTGTTTGATACCTCATAACTCATTCCTGTCCCACTTCTGGGCAAGAGTCATCCTCCAAATAGATGGAGTGTTCGGACCTTGAGTCCAACATGCTGGCCAACTGCGAGTTAGGGATTTGGCATACCCATCAAGAAATGAGTTGAACATACTGTTTACAATTAAGTCACAGCGTACTTTTTACATCAGATATTCTTTCTATGCAGACGATGTCGCGCGCTGAAACTATAGTAAAAGTTTACAACGAACTAAAACTAAGTTATACACATTTTTCTGCTACAATTTTTAATGTAGAGATACATTTTTCGTATTCATATTCACATTTGTAAAAGTGAATGGTGTAGTAACTTGTCAGAGTGATATATACCTTTAAACCTAAGTTATAGCCGAGCTTTGCCGGACAAACTAATATTTCATATTTAGGGACGGGGAAAAAAACTGCTGGTTAAGGGTATATTTAGCATTTGAATAACAGGTAGCTTTTGTCTATAAGAGTAGTTTCTTTCCTTATTTTCGTAATTTTAGGTTATTTCGCAATTTTGATCTACTCTTTACGACTTTACCAAGTTGAAATAACATAATTGCAAGTTTTGAAATTTCGATATTATGCTGACTGTATTCAACCCCAATTAATTAGTTAGTATTCGATCGAAATAGATGTTGGAAATTGTTCAAATCTTGAATGACTACATCTTACCTTGGCGTGTCTATGCATTAAAAAACAAGCATACTTGAAATAAGTTGTAAATTGGCGTTTTAGACAGCAATCTAAACGTAGACACAGCGTAAAGGACTCTCGTTTCACTGTTCTACCGAGCCGGCGATTGAATCGACCTCGCACCCTGCATTCTTACCAAGCAAACTTAGCAATCGTTCATTATGATGTATCCAAATGCGAAGAAACTGCGGAACTTTTACTGTACTCACCTTTCCACACATCCAAGTAATACTTTTAAGAGATCTCAATATGTTACCACTTGAGATTCGCCCCATAACACAAGGAAGGCTCACATAAAACGTAATCAGAAACGTGCCTAGAATAACATAGTTAAAGTATAATAACATAACAAATACACTCATATTTGTTACTTTGTTATCACTTTATTTTGGTGAACTTTGATGTTAAGGAGTGGGGAGATTTGGAGTTAAATTGCTTGATCACTTTTTTGGCTTTTTCCCTTGTGACAATTTGCTTGAATTGTTTAGTAAGTAATGCATCTTTATTACACCTTTCCCGTAATTTTAGATGAAATTTTTAAAAAATTATAACCGAAACAAATATTCAAACCAATACCAATGACTTTTGAACGTTTTTTTATCATTGGACTTTTTGACTTTTAAAGCTCTAAAATATCCATGCTATCTCTTCCATAAACTTTACCAAAATCGGTCCATCCGTTGAGCCGTGGAAGGGTAACAGACCAACAGACATTCGCACTAAAACATTAATATGAACAATATTGTGTTTACTCATACAAAAAACAGAATATCCAGACATAGAAAGAAACGCCGTGAAATCTTTCACGAGTTTTATTTCAGTGAGTCGTAATAAAAGCTCAACATCTCCCCTTCACTTAGTGCTACTTAGCAACGGAGCACAATAAGCCACAATGTATACAAGGTCAAGTGAAACAACTACTTATGTCTCGCTTTTTACCTGCAACATCATACATAATATGAATATAATTTATATTTGATATAGTAGTACATTTGTCATTAAGATTTATAAAATTCTCAATCATTTTAATGTCAACATAATATGAATCGTAATTTTAGTAAAACGGAACTGACTGCACATCTTGTGTTCGATTCGTGGGTTAGGCAAAATGCTATGAATCTTTTCGATTTTGATTAGAATATTTATCCATTCGTATTATTGTAGTGTAAAAGTGTCGTTTTGTAATATGCTTGATACATGGTAGTAGGCTAGTTCCCCATTACATGGAATTAACGTTACAAATAGCAAAACGCGGGTGTACTTCATACACCTCTACCTACACCTATGCCTTTTTCCTCGCTGAAACAGTCGGCTTACGATCAACCAGGCCAAGCTAATAAGCGATCTAAATATTCAATTTATTCCCATGCAAGGAAAGAAAAAAAAATCTGGAGTTCCATTTCCCAACGTTTTCTATGCTACCTGAAACACGTAACTTAGCAGCTACTTAGTGGCTACTTAACTGTGAGCGCGACACAATGAGCCACAATGTACACAAGGTCAGGTGGAGCTATTTCGACACAATGCCGCTGCGAATGTAAAGATAGCACGCGTTTTTACAGACACGGATTAGAGAAAGAAATGTTTTTTCCGTTATTTTAGGGTGATTCTCCCTTGTGAGTGAGTGAAAGCTTGATTGTAAGGTAACGTACCATTTCCCGGTAGGGTACCCCTTTACTGGAAATAATACCATCTCCTATACTTTTGTATGTATTTACACTAATATTGTTCTTAAAAAGTGTTGGATATATGAAGTTTAAGTGTAAAACATTTTAGATACAGCGTCAAACGTTCGACGACGGAATGTTCAGCACTAAATCTGCTTTCAGCTTAATGTAACTTTTGCTGATGATATAGGTAACTCAAATCTACAGCATCTACAACTACAAGCAACTCGGTTAAATATCCAATTCCGCCGCAAAATGTATTTTATCTTAAAGAACAATGGCAAAATCTCATACATCATAATCACTAACTTTAAAATGTTGCGTCTTTAAATAAAACCAATGTTATAATATGCAGCATTAATTCCCGACTCTAAATATATAAATATTTCCATTAGGCGCACCGGAGATTTTAAGTAATTTAAGTTTATATTTTTATAGGTTATGTCATCATCACTTCATTAAAATGTTAATATTTTTGTCAAATATTGTTTGAATGTTAATTATTCATAATATCACCCCTGTTATTCTACGACGGGGCAGGCGAAGGCGAACATTGACGTATCGCCAATCATCTATTGTAGTATATTACTATCGATCGTCATCGTAGTGAAGTTGACTGCCTCAACCTTTCGAGCAGGTAGGTATAGCCCCAAAACCAATATGTACCCAGAGGTTTCCGTGTGGTAGCCTCTGGGTTTTATGTCTACATTTCCAATTCTTTGCGAGCTGATAGCTGCTTTTAAACTATTTCTAGCCAACTTCACTCCGGAAGATTTTAATTATTGAGTCATGGTTCCTACTACTAGATTGTTATATTATAAAACAAACTGTTCTATGGGGTATTTAAGTTATCAGATAGTATAAATCAGCTTGGTTGTAACAACAAAGGTAAATAAAAAATGAAAAGGTTACACATTATTTATTTCTTTCATACACATCTCTGATTATAATGTCATTTTAAAATTCAGCTGGTGCTATAATATTATCTTGATGCCTGGGCTATCCTAAGTACCAGACTAAAGTCAGCACAGCAGCCTATTGTATGCCTATCCAGCGGACAACCTATTTTCGTGAGATATGTTATTGGATAAACCCAGCTAGTCAGCAATGTGGCAACTCTTGTAATTTGTTCCAAAGCAGGGTATCAGCGGAAGCTATTCTATGTTACAATTCACGCACAAAATTCGAGTCAGTCTGACACGACTTCCCATACTTGAAGAAGTATTAAACTAGTTCACAAAATCCAAAAAGGGAAACGTCCATGATGAATCAGTAGAAGTCATGTAGATGCAATCCGAATCGAAATCCGTTAGAGATGCAGGGTTAACAAATAGAGCAGAAATCCTCAGTAAGTCAGAGTTGTTTGAAAATAGGTACGAAAAAGCAATAGTAAATAAAGTAATCGCAAAACACAACAACACGTCAATGCCGAAAATCACCAAACGTCAACGACAAACAATCAAATCGAACCGAAAGTAGAGAATATAGTTGCCATACTTTAAAAATATAATACTACTAAAATATCTCTATTGACTGTAAATATATCTTTGTATGAGCAAAATAAATGAGAAGTTTTTAGTTTATTAGTCACTGTTTTTAATAACTTGTCATAACAATATATTTCACGTTGAAGACTATTTAGATATTAAGCAATTAAATAGACAAAGACAACATAAATCTACTTATTAAACAACAAAGTACCGAATGGCAACATTTTTTTATCTAAAGGAAATGGAGAATCATCTTTAGATAGTCAATTTATTACTTTTTGTTTAATCTATTAAATGTCGCTATTAGAAGTAAAACTGATATTCCTGAAATTCATACGATAATTAATAAAGTACATTGGTAATATTGAGATTCGAAGACGCTCAAAAAATATAAGTGATTTTTTTGCCATTGTTCTTTATAGCTACACAAAAGGAACCCTCATTAAATTGACTCAAAAAGACCAGTATTGGACCCCTTTTTTCATCGAATAAAAAAAACCCTGTAAACTTAATCCCTATGTCGTCCTAACTCCGTCCCTGCCCCGTCTCAGAGCTAATACCCGTACACAAGTCATATATCACCGAGTCACAGTACTCCCACGATCCACGTCTAGAACGATATATCGTGTAAGCCTACGAAGAGACTTACAGAAGCAATTATATACATATTACTATGAAGCTTATTGACATGTTTGTTTATCCAGGTTTAGATCAAATATATAAGTAATTATTAGAAAGATAGAGTAGGCTACAGGATTATAAAGTCTCGGGTTAAAATGTTTGTTTGGATAAATAGTCGAGTAGTCGAGAGTCTGGTAGTTGGATAAATCTGTAAATAGTTTATTTGGTATTATAAATATTTTTTCAGAAGGCTTATGGGAAGTAGTAGTGAGACGTTGAAGGTTCGATTCCAACATAAAACAAGTATGTGGGTGATCCACAAATATTCTTTTTGATATGGTTGAAAATACTTTGCCTCTCATTTATATTCCGTAAAAGTCTCCGCCTCCAAAAAAAATATAGCGCAGCACAAATGCTTCTGGTTGAAAATATTTTTAATGATCAATCATCTTGATCACGAATCTTGGGTCTGCTTGAAATTATTTTGTGTCCCTTAATAGTGTACACTGTAATAGACCCCCAAAAAATGTTAGTCAAAAAGTAGTATCTTACTCTCATAAGACAAATAAAAATTAATAAATAGCATTGGACAACTCACACATGATCATTTGATTCCAAGCTAAGCAGAGCTTTTACTATGGTAACCAAATAACTGATAAACATACTTATATACTTGTAAATACATACTCGTACTTATATGGATAAATTGACAATCTGGCTCAAAACAAATACTCGTGCTCGTCACACAAAGATTAGTTCTTGTAAAACATTTTACATAAAACACTAATCCGCTAAAACATTTCGAAATAGAACTCTAAAACAATATGAGCATAACTGAGTGAAGCTCCGGGCCATAGACTCGGGCGTATGAACGAAAGTTCTCGAACAAACGGGTGGAAAGTTGGAAATAACTTACATACTAACTTTATCTACGGTTCTAGAATATTCCACGATTGATTTATTGACTGAAGAGAGAATGATTGGGATTTAGATGTAATCAAGATACTTTTGTAAAGTTTAAACTATCGTCATACTACGCTGATGTGTTTTTACGAGTAAACGTCTGAATAAGTTAAGATGAAATTTAGCAAGGCGATAGATTATAATAATATGCTGTAAATAAAATAAATTAATTTAAAGACTACGTGAGGAAAGCCTCTACTGAGTATCATCATACTCTAGCTGAGTATGTATTTAAAAGACATGTTGGTATATCTCTTTCAACACTCATTATTACAAAACCTAGGGCTAGGCGCCCAAGCTATTCATCTGTCACCTACAATCTACAAATGAACTTTATATTTACTTCCTAAGTCTAAATACAGTATGAGTTCGACACGATAAGTAATTATTCTCAACCACATCGATTTAAAAACTTTTCGAAAAGTAAAGACCGCAGCGAAACCCATTTTCCAAAACATCTGATGGCGATCACGGAAGAAGGGATATTATATTTATTTCAATTCGAAAGAAAGGAACATTTTCAAAATGGCGTATTTAATGAGACGACAAAAACAAAACGCGATACAAATTGCCTTGTTTCTTGTGTGTAAGGGCAATTTCAGACTAGCGTACTTTGAGCATTATCGGTCGTTTCAGCATACGCGCTTTAAACACCCGCCCTACAATATATATGCTATAGACTGACACATTATTTCGGCGTATTTGCTCGAACCGATAGTGATTTCGTGTCAGTATGCGCAAGCTGTTTTTTAGTTTATTTAAAAAGACAAATCCCGCACTAAGAATGACTCTTGTGCTGCGGGGATTTTTACAAACATACAAACAACAGACACAAAGTACAACCAAACCCGAAACAATCATTTGTGGATCGCACAAATTATTACGTGTGGATATCGACCCCACGACCTCCCTGCGCACTGGTAGCGGCGTGGCGACCTAAACCACTGCGCCACGATGGCAGTAAGACGAGCTTATGCGCGCGTCCAAGCTCGAGCGAGTTACGCGTATGGCAAAGTTGCGCGTATAAGTGCCTAAATACGCTTTCGAAGCTAATACGCGCGTACAAAACGTTAGACTGAAACCCCCTTTAAGAAAAAATACAATTTTGAGAACATTCTCGCTCGGTACTGGTAGAATTTTAATGGATTTTGTTGGTTGTTTGAAGTTATTCCCGTACAAAGTTCTTTAGGTGTAGAGTTTGGTTAGTCTTTGTTCAAGCTTTGAATATTGGATTAGAACCTGAAAATATAAAAGAAATAACGTTTTCAACTGTATTCTGAAAGTCGAAATAATATTTTGTAAGTAATTAAATATTTCGTTTTTTTTATTGTAACATTCATACAATCTTGCTTTGTTCACATGGGGATAGGAAGAGACGGAAGAACCTTACATTACTTATGTCGTTACTGGAAAGTAAGTAATTAGTAACTTATATTAATATTCATTTACATATGCCTAGCGCTGATAGCCTCGTGGTGCTTGGTTTTATTACCAGAAATCTTTTTTAAGAAAATATTGAGGTTTGCAGAGAACCTATGCAGAGTCCCGGAGTTACTGAGGTAAACAAACAACAATAAGCATGAAGTAAAAGCAAACTCGAAAGGTACACATAATATCAGTCGCTTATATATGTATTACTATCTATCCACGTTACAGCTTAACCACAAAATAGATTTTCATGAATTTTATCACAAAGACCCGAAGCTGACCCGCGCAACTTCGCTTGCGTCACATGTGAGAATGGGTGAATTTTTTTCCCGTTTTTGTAACATTTTTTACTGACACTCTGCTCCTATTAGTTGTAGCGTGTAATAGTGTTGTATATAGCCTATAGCCTTCCTCAATAAATGGGCTTTCTAACACTGCAAGATTTTTTTTAAATCGGACCAGTAGTTCCTGAGCTTAGCGCGTTCAAACAAACAAACAAACTCTTCAGCTTTATAATATTAGTATAGATTAAGCGGTGAAGTAAGTAGTGATATGCGTCTAAATTAGAGTAGACTGTATTTCTATTATATTTAGAAACAGCCTCTGTGTAGCCAACACAGAGGCTGTAACCGGTTACATTAGTGCTATTCTCTCCGTGTTAAATCTGTCGAAGTGAAGGCACTCTCTCTGTTATTTCCCGCGGGTATCAGCTATCAGGAATAGCGTTCAGATACGATACTGTTTCACGAACAGAAAGAGCTTTGTACACGGTTTGTTTAGTAAACTATTGGGTTTAATAAGGCTAATGTAGTTATTAAAAATTGAGGTGTAAGTCGATTGTTTTAGAAGTAAGTTGGCATGAAACAATGCTGTTACAACTTTATTATTTTGGATTGCTGTTTGATTCAGAACTTTACTATTTAGTAAACGTATACGAAGAAATATAAGAATCAATTCCCGCCCTTATTATAAAGTCACAGTATTAGGGATTTAAATAAACATACACAAAAGCAAAACAAATTGCAACTATACGATTGTTTTTGAAACAGATTTAATATAATTACAAGTTATAATAACTGTACTCATGACCCCAAACGAAGACAATATGACCGAAATGGGTTATCTGGGGGCACGGAAGTGCCCCCGCAAGTCGAGCAAAAAAAAAGCGGCACGGCCGTACCATCCTTTTCTCGAAGCAATTCCGGCTATTTTTGACACCCCTATAATTTCGTTGTGGATAAAACAAGAAGCCTGGATTTTCAGCAACTAATTAGTCATTGTATAAACACGGTATATTTAAAATTCCAGTCAATTTGAACCAGTAGTTTAAGAATGACAACTTGTTAAAATTTTGAATTTTGTCACTCACTGATTCACTGACTCACTGACTCACCGATCATCAAAAGTCTAAGGTACTTCTAGCAGACTTAGAAGCTTAAAATGTAGAATACAAATAGGGTTTAGTGTCTTAATCATGGGAAAAATTTAATGTTTTCTAATTTCGGTCCAGTTTTCTAAATACAACAACTGCAACAATAACTTTGTAATCCCATATAAATGTATAAGATTACAAGGTTACATTTGCAGTTAATGAATTATTATTACTGTAGAAAATAAAATAAATAGGTACCTACTATCTGAGGCATAACGGGAGGGGGTATAGGGTGGGTAAGGGTGTTTAGCCCATGAAACTGAACAACATTCCCATAGGAAAATATGTTGAATTATGAAAAAAAAACGTCTTTCCATACAAATTGGACTTATGTTCGCTCTACAAAAAGAAGTGAGATGCCATCAAAAACATTCTATAAAAACCTCAAGTCTCGCCGTAAAAAGTTGTGAGATCTAAATAATACCAAGTCGATTAATCTATTTAGTCTTTACTTAAAGGACCTTCTGTCTTAAGTTATTACGTATGTTATTATCATGCCAATTAAAAAAAAAATACCTTTAAAACAAATAGATCGACTTGGTCATCGCAAGAAAACACAAATTCGCCATTAACATTTCAGGAGCATTAACTTCTCGTCGTGCTGTATAGTGTGATACATACTAATAATTAAATCATGCGATGGCCAGGTCGGTCTATTTGTTTTAAAGGTATTTTTTTTTAAATTGGCATGATAATAACATACGTAATAACTTAAGACAGAAGGTCCTTTAAGTAAAGACTAAATAGATTAATCGACTTGGTATTATTTAGATCTCACAACTTTTTACGGCGAGACTTGAGGTTTTTATAGAATGTTTTTGATGGTTTATTTAACTAGGAGTCAGTCATAGTTCCATGCTCTATTTTTAACACAAAACAGACTAACTTATATCAACCACAAAAACCAGACTGAAATCTAGTCAGCAGTACAGAAAAATCGATAACTATTGAGCTGTAAAATCACCATTATGTAGGCCTCAAACCAAACTGTATTCAAACAAAATAAAACTGAATCCCATTCAAAATACGATTCAATTTACAATGAACTTTGTACCTCCATATTTTGCATTCGAAGTCTGTTCAGAATAACTATATTGATATAAAAAAGGAATGATTTTTTTGTTTGTTTGAACGTGATTATCTGTGGAAATACTTGCTTGATTTGATAAAACTTTTTTAACATAAGTATTAGCCACATTTATGAGAGTGGCTATAGGCTATAATAGCCTGTGTAACAAGATGTGTATGGATGTGAATGAAGTTTAATAAGTTAGTAACTAGGTTAGTAGTAACCCCATCGGAAAGAGGTTTGATTTTATGTTGTACGTATGTACGACACGTAAACTATAGTTTTTATAATATCACGCTATAATTAACACGAACGGATTAAGCAGCATAATAATAAAATCCGAGCGCACCCGCGCGGGTGCTACTAGTTATTTAGGTAATACAACTTTTCCTTGCGGCGGGAGAATAGTGTATTTTTCCATCAATTTTCTGATAGACTTGGTGGATGGGTCCAAACAAATTGCTTTTAGAAATTGATGTTTTAAATAGAAAATAAGATAGGGAAAGGTGTTTTAATGGAAAATCTTTGCAAACTGTGGAAAGGTACAAAGATTTTTTTATGTTACAGTAGCTATGTAGTTCACCTTGCTTTCTCTAACTCAGCGATGAAATAAATTGGCTTTAGGCTTGATATACGTAAAAAAGTGTCTTACCATACTCATATGTAATTATTTTTTGATATTTATATTTGTGTATTTCTCTGCGTGGAGGAAATACTATCTCTCACAAAATCAAACCATTTTAAACCCTTAAAACGCACAACATTTTTCGTTGTTTAAATATGTCACAAAATATTAAGAGTAAAAAAGACTTCCTAAGGCTACCGAATTGTGTATACTCTAATTTACAAAAAAAAAATACACCTTATTTTAACCCTGAAATTGAATTTAAGAGTTCTCCCAATCTCTTATTTCCATCAACATAATAAACATAAAATAGAACATTTATAGCCATTCAGCAACAATTTAAATCACAAAGCAATCTACTTTCCATTTACTGTCCCAACCCTTTCTTTTACGACCTGTAAAGACGAATGAATGCGTGATGATCCTGAATACGAGAGCGATAACATCTTTATTTTTACTTCGATATCTAATCAAGGGCTTTTTTACTTCCACGTATAATAGAAAAACAAAAACAGGGTATATTTTATAAGTTTTATTAAACAAAGGTCTCAAAAATCAGCCGCGCTATTGTAACCTCACTTTTTAACCGACTTCAAAATATAGAGGTTCGTCTTAGGTATGTGCTTCGGATATCTGGACTACCTCATAAACTTATCCACTTAATTTAATTTTTGCGTGAGACTTATATATACCAAATACTTATAAGCTGCTGACATCTTTAACTTTACTTATACTTACAATAACACGAGCTTACTTTATTTAACGCAGAGAAACTATCCAAGTGAACTATAAACACTCACCCATTGTCAGACTAACTCTACCAAAGATGTTTAACTTACTATATACTATCCTACGAATACTATTATGATTTTCAGAACAATAACGATAGTACCAAGTGTTATCACACTACTTGTTTTCTCAAACTACGAAAAAGTCCTACTCTTTTAGCACTAATGTCCTCTAATCCGAGGTCACCCGTCCTTAGACAATAAACACGTAATACAATACAAATAAAACAAAAGAACATTCTATAAGAAAAGATCGAACGATCTCGTTACATTGAATGTCTATCAGTGATAGGCATCAATACCGAGATCTCTAACGTTAATGAGACACTGGTTTCTACAGGCTATTCGTCCAGGTTTAACAGTAAGACAAGATGTAGAGGTTACATTTGATATTGTGGGTACAATTTGAGCACGACTTTATTTATTTTTGCGTGGAATGTAGTCAATCTGTAGGAATTAGTTTATAGTATAGCAAAATTCGAAGTGTCATATTTAGAAACCAATTTGACGGGATATGAATTTATCTTTTACCCTATAGAAGAATGGAAGTAGACTATAATCGGTCTTCCTCGGAAAATTACGCTCTTAAATTGCTCCAAATCAGGTCAGCCTCCTAAACCTCGACATAATAAGTACTAGCTGACCCGCGCAACTTCGCTTGCAACATAAGAGAGAATGCGTCAAAATTTTTGCGTTTTTGTAACATTTTTTACTCGTACTCTGCTCCTATTGGTTGTAGCGTGATGATATATAGCCTATAGCCTTCTTCGATAAATGGGCTATCTAACAATGAATTATTTTTTCAAATCGGACCCGTAGTTCCTGAGATTAGCGCGTTCAAACAAACAAACAAACTCTTCAGCTTTATAATATTAGTATAGATTTAAACTGAAGGTAGGTTTGCGTCAAGATTTCTTATCACCAAACGGCCGAATTTTTAATGTTTTATTTTCCACAAAATATCTAAGTAGATACTAAACCAGACAGATTAGTCTATGTCTAAAAAGATTAAAGTGAAAAATACAGGTAAAATGTGGCTAAAATATGAGAACATTACTTTAATTCTAGCAAATAAATCTAGATTTTTTAACACTGAAAGATAAAATACAAGCTGAATAATTTTTCATGACCACGATAAACGGTTGACATAAAAACGTCTTTAAAAATGTTAATATAGAATATACTAAGTATAAAATTATGCTAAGTTGACCTCGTTCGAATAAAATTATGCAAAGTCAAACAAGTAAGTTTTTAATAATATTTTTATCTATTTGTAGGGCGGGGACGTCCTAGAAAGACAGATACAGTACACGTCAGTGATGTCTTGCGAAAAGGTTAGATGCGTAATACTCGAAACCGGCGGTCCTGTATGACAAGATGTATGGATGTGAATGAAGCAAACGAAGTTTGTATGGATCGTATCAAATGGCGTACTTTGGTCTCTCCCTATTACTATGGGAAAAAACGTCATTTTATGAATCCATCTAATTGTAGCTTTGGTCTTTATAATGCCACTTGTCTATTTCTGCATTGAACTAAACTTATAACGGCAAAGCTTTTTCTGCCTGTCAGTTTGATTGCACATAACTTCTTACATGGCTAAACCGATTTTGATAAAATTTGACATAAAGTTATATAAAAAAATAAACACTCATATTCTTACTCAAAAAAAAATAGTCGCTTTACACAAGTTACTCGCGAGCGTAGCCGCATAGTTCAACTACTTCCTTTAACTACCTAACTTTAAACCCAAAAAGCTATCAAATAAAACCTAAATCTGCAACATCTGTCTGTGGTCTTATTCCCTAGCTACCCAAAACTAGATTTCCCAATTACGTGTGTATCGCTCCCGAGGGTCCTTTGAGGTCCGCGTTTGACTTTCAAATACAACTTGAAATAAGTGGTCGGATGTGACTTAATCTTGTTTGGTGTGTGTGTCGTTTCTTGAGTGGACTGGGACTTCTGTAGTTCTGTTTAGTAGTTCGTAGGTTATATGTAGGGTAGTTATAATCAAGTTAAAGTATGGTACATAATAATATAATAGTTTAGTAGTAAAGCAGTAATAGCCGAGTTGTATAAAATGACAAATCCTACGCAAGTGGTCGACGATTTGATCCCGAGGTGACACACCAATAACTTTTTGATGACCGATCGATTAATGATCACTTGCTTTAACGGTGAACGAAAACGTTGTCATGAAATCTTGAATGAACGAAATTAGTTTAAAACATTTCTTTTACGGGCTTGCAAGCCCTAACCTCTCCCTCGTTCGTAAGGAGGCCCTTGCCCAGCAGTGGGACAGCAACGGATTAAAAACAAGGTTATTAGTATAATATAATACACAGACCTACAACACATATTTTAGGGGACGAGCCCTTTGCCCGGTACATTACAAAACGTCGGACAACTGTGAAATATTATTATACAAATTGACTATAAACCAATCATATAAGTCTAGTATAAATTAATAATTTATGTAATGCGAAATAGTAGCAGTAACTACAATAACTTTGTCCTATCAGGGAATCAAACCCGCCTCATGATCAGCAGTTGGATACACTAACGATGGCTCCACAGAGGTAGTATATACCAGAGTAGAGCAGACCTAGGTATATAGACAAGATAATTCAAAGCCACACGTTCCCAGAGCGTATCATCTCATCTCTAACAAAGCCGGGCCACAGAGGTCAATCGTTATTCGAAGCTTGCCGACCATGTTCTTACACGAATGAGTTTTCACATGGACGGCTTTATTTCTCAGACGTTGTTCGATACTGTTCAACAGTGTTCAGTGTGTGTTCGCTAGTTTTTGCCGTATGTTTGCCGATGAACTGTCGGGTTGTTAGTACGTTTCCAAGCCAATGGATAATATGTCTCGTTTTTGTGGAAAAAGTATTGTTGATTTCGTGTGACGTATGATTTTAGGGATTTATGTTTTCAGATCAGGTTTTTCCGTGACCAATTGTTTTGAGTAATATATAAAATAAAAATTATAAATTTCACCCATTAATGTCCCACTGCTGAGTCTCCTCCCGTAATGAGGGAAGGGTTAGACCTTGAGTCCACCACGCTGGCCAATTGCGGGTTGGGGACTTTGCATACCTTCAAGAACTGTTCTGAAGAACTCTCAGGCATGCAAGGTTGCATCACTATGTTTTCCTTTATGATAATTATTTCTAAAACACACATAACATAGAAAAGTCATTGATGTGTTTTGCCTCGGGTTCGAACCTACAACCACTTGCGTGGGTGGTACCAACTTATACCACTAGGCTATAATAAGTAATACATAAAAATATTTATGCATCCATGAAGAAAACCTAGCTTTTACCGTCGTAAAGTTATAAAAGAAAGGTAATTTAACGAATATCATCAATAAGTCCAATACGTCTTTCTAAGGTGTCTTCACTATTGACAATCTCTTTTCATCATCTTCTACGGTCTAAGTGCTTCAAATCCACAATTTATTGATGAAATCTTTTCTAAAGGTTAGTGTCGAAGCCTTAACGGCCCAATGATTGAATTTCTCTTATATCTAAGTTATAGGTCATAAGAAACTAGATTAGATTTCGATTTTTATCGATAGTGAAAAATTAAAGCCGTTTTTATGGAACTTAAGTTTACACTGTTTATTACTAGTGAGGAGTGACTAACACATAGGAAAGGTGGAAAGGACAATACGAGCCAGATGGTATTCTTTACAACTACGTTTACGGCGCATCGGTTTAAATAATATATGACAACTATCTTTCCCTCATTACGGGAGGAGACCCTTGCCTAGCAGTGGGACATTAAAAGGTTAAAAAAAAAAACATTGCTATAATTCGAAATTCTAATTGAATCAAAAAGTGATTCCTTTTATATCTGCCAACGTATTTTTCGTTACAGATCTTGGAGTCATAAACTTCCATGTTTTAAAGAGCACATAATAATATGGCCATTGGTCAAGCGTCCCATCGGACCAGGGATAGAAAGTATTGTGTACAAGTCGCGACAGTTTAAAATCGTTACGTATTTCCATGTGCTATGCTCACACTTAGTCATTTTAAACAGTCCCATAGCTAACTAGTTTTAATGACATTTACTGTTGCAGATCCATTTATTAAAACATCATGATCTCTGGACAAAAGTCTCTAAATCTATATTGATCTATATCGATTCCCACAAAGCAAATATTTGTGCGATCCACATATAGCTGTTTCAGGTCTGATTGTACTTTGTGTCCGTTGTTTGTATGTTTGTAAAAGTTCCCTCGATGGAACACTAATTCTTATTGCGGGAGTTGTCTCTTAAAAATAAAATAAATAATTAAACGTTTAATGAACATTGTTTTGAAATGAGAATCCATATAACATTTATTTGTATGTAAAAACTCAACCAACACAAAATGCTATACCACAAAAACTTAATTGTTTTACTAATAGTATATTTCGTAGTGTTGGTTTATCCATTGGGAACACAAAAAGTCTAATTGATTCCCGGTAGTTCTGTACCGTTATAATACGAATTCTATTTACTACTATACCTACAGCTAGGGTTGCCATATCAATATCCTGTTCATTTCTGGGGCCACGAACGAAATCAGAGTTTGATCTCCGGTCCAAGCCGAGACTACACTAAGTAGGAAAGACCAAAAAAAAAGAAAGGTTTAGGCTCACGAAAAAATAAAGTAGTTTGCCTTTTGCAGACATTGTATCGTAACTTTGAAAAAACTAGTAATTACTACTACTTCATTCCGGGATAGCTAAGAAGAATCACTGGGCACGGGGCACTATGCAAAGTTCCGGGAAAATCCCGGCCACCTGGCAACCCTACCTGCAGCCTGATTTTGGCGATTACTCGGAATATCTCGAACTTTTAGTGTTCGGTCGTAAGTAGTTTTGTATAACTTTCATAATATGTGTTTAATTCAGTAATTCTGTCAAATAACTAATATTGAAAACTATAATAGGAAAGAATTGAAATAATTCGACCTTGTCCAGAAGAGGCGAATTCGCTGCGATCCTTTCGCACGTATTTTTCGTGAACTTTCCAACCACAAGGAGCGTGATCTTCGCTTGTATTTTGAACTCGCTCGAAGCTTGTAGACGCGGTGTTTTGTAGTGCGATGCAAGGGCGCCCAATATCTCGGTAACGTGAAGAACGAAGTCTCGCGAATCGATTCTCGGTGAATTTACCCCTCCTGGACGATCGACTACGATCTTACAGTCTATTTTCAACTTAACCAGACAAATGGAATTAATATGAATCATTATATATTTTGCTGCCCTACTAGGATTATATTTGAAGCATGTATGACTATAAACAGACAACAAGCGACTGTCTTGTCAAACACGTGACAATCTTGTTACAATACAGCAAACATTAAATTTTGACCTCCTAATCATAATCTGAACTTTTGTAAAAGAGCCCTTATCAGCTGTCGGTCACACTCCTTAAAAACTTACTCTACTTATCTACTCCATTCTAAGCCACGTGATACAAAAGGGTTGTGCAATCTTATCTAAACCACCATTTATATATCTATAAATACATCTATTTGTATATTTGTTAGAAAACCCCGCAAAGTTTACAATCTTCATGCACAGATAAAACAACTGCACAAACTTTAAACAAAACAAGAATACACGAAACAAACTTCAACATATTACGATATCTGTAACTGCTAGGAATATTTGAGACCAAAATAGTAACATTATGCGGCTAGCTTTACTTTCTATGTTGTTTGTTTCATACCTATTACTTTTTGAATATTGCATTGCAAGAAGATTTTTTGGTTTAATCCTACCCTGATGAAGACAAGACGTGATTCTATTTTAACGATTTGATTACTGCTGCTAAATTTAAGAAGTAATTCGCATTCGGTACCCCAATTTCAGCATATAAACGGCATCTTACAGCCCGTTTTATAAGGACATGTCTTTGTGTGTCTTAGTAATATATAATGAATGCTTCCAAATTGGCGACGTTGCCACACCGTCACCCAATGAGACAGGGCTCTTAGTTACTACTGGCCAAATATTATTTTTTCAAAATTACTTTTCATAAAGCTTCTATAAAGCAGAAAAAAACATAACAGCAGGCAACACACAGGTACAAAAGGATAAATTCTTAGTAGCACTATGCCTTCTTTTCAAAAATGTGACGTCATGACACCCACGGCTTGTATCTGTACACAGTTAAGGACAATCAAGTAGATAATAGCTTCAGAGCAGTGTGTTTAAGTGACCGGGTGAGCTGTAATCGTAATCCTGGTGGACGGGACACAATAAAACGTATATTGCTTGGGGAGTTATAAGATTGGGGCAAGCTGTAAGCGGGAGCGGGGATTACATGTAACTTTGGTATAAAATAGCATTCATATATTGCTTTGATCTCATTAAAAATAGAAACACGGCTTATTTAAATCGATACTTTTCATTAAAAACATCACCCAAGTCTGCCTTTACTGTCCGCACCAATATTGTTAAAATGTCTGATTTTCGGCTTTGCACAATTGCCTTGAGCATATAACAGAAATTATTCAGTAGATTGATTTACTTATTATATCTTCCAAAAACAATGTAAAAATATTACAATTACTTTTAAAACCCAAGATTACGCAAATTCGCAATTGTTGTAGGCCAAAATTTGCGAAACATTATGCAAAGATTTAAAGAATATAACTATAACAGACCGTAGAATGTAATTTTTACGCATGTAAGTGACCAAAATCTATATACTCAGCCTCTACCTTGTCCCACCCATCCTTCGGGACACGACATCACACGTCCCGCTCTCAGAAACCTTTTTGTTCTAGATATATCCATTACCCATGTACCACAGCGATTGTTCACAGAATCGCCGGTAGGCGGCGCCACTGGTCAAGCAATTGTTGTTTTTAGCCCTTACGACGTAAAGTTTACGGTTACTGATGAATATTTATGTACTTTTAATTTAGTTATGTTATTATAATAATTAACTGTTGGATTTAGAGATGGGTTTTATTTTAAAACTTGGTGTGGAGAATGATTAGGGTTATTTAAAGCTGAGCTAATTTTAGACATTATGATAGAGACACGAAACATTTTACGAGTAAAAAATATAACAATGTAGATTTCCTTCAAAAAGATTAGGTGCGTACCTACTGATAAGGCGGTAATGTATTATAAGACGTCATTGCACCTATATAATATGTCAACGAAGTAAAAGAAGTGAGTAGGAATCGTAGCAAGTAGCGTTCTTTATCTTCTGCACATCTTCGTGTGAATAGGCGTAATTGTATGTAAATGTTATCAAAATTTCGACATTAAATAAATTATTTGAAAACCATTGTTTCCAAAAAATACACTAATATTATAATTATCTAAGGGCAAGGGTTGAATAGATTCTATTTTGATCTCCTTCTGTAATAAAAAACACAATCCTTCCATTTCCATTGCTTGTCTTGTAATTAAGGAAACAAAAATTAATTAGCTCTTTGATAAAACAACTTAATTATAAAGAAAATGCTTTTCTAACTTTATATTTTAATATTTTCATAACGATAGAAGGTAACTACACTTCCTAAATTCCCATTTTCCGCATTCAGCAAATACGGTACACAATTAAAATCTTCTACTCAAGTAAACCAGGAACAACATTTTAATTTTTAACAAAACTCATGTAAAAACATAAAAATCTCGCGAAATAAAAACGCAATAAACAGAGCACAGTTTGTTAAAGCTTTGAGACAAATTTAATTTATCGTGCACCTACCTTTTAGAGAAATTACTTTTTTGAAATATAAAGGATACAACATACAAACAATGCGGGGTCGCGCGTATCATTTTAGCGAAATTTGCAGGACAACGTCAAAAAAATGAGTTAAAACTTTGCAAATTGCATTACAATTCGTACTCTAAGCTTTATAATAATAAATCTAGGAAAAGGTAGAGACTTATGTTCTCGATAGCCATCTGCATTCAATTATTTTAACACAGTATATGGTTCAGTTACAAGCTTTTAAAATTCCAGAGATCTCTAAACATTTCAAGTCTCCAAATCAGAGGCTAAAAAAATTGTAATTCAACGCTCAAAGATTATCCGGCAACATCAATAACATTAAACAGCAGTAATCTGAAGCTATTATGTCTTTAAATACGTCAATATAAAAAAAAAACCTATATTTTATAAAACATCAATTCCTACACTCGATTTTTCTTTGGCTCAGGATTGCCACTCAGAACCTTTTAAGAATCAATAAGTACATCCCGTCAAAGCAGGTACAGTCCAAACCACTTCGGCCCTCAATAACCGTCCTACAATCCAATGTGTAGAACCCTTTACGATTTCTTATATTGTTCCTCTTATTCTCGAGTATTCGTTTGAACCTTTCTGAAGGCTTTAATCCAAAAAAACCTGTTTCTATTCCTAACAAAAGTTGGGATAGTGGTAATTTCCTTTCGAGTTCGCACGTGTCTGTACCAGACTTTTAGTTAACACGTCTGGGTGTCGGATGTTATTTATACTACTTTGACTTTGTTTTAAAAACTAGGTTCTTACTATTGTGTTGTTTGAATGTCAAGCCAGTTTTGTTCAGAAATGTTAACCTTTGCTAACAAAAATCTGTATATTTTCGGCTCTGTTTGTCTCTTACACAAAGGACAAGTAAGTAATTAAAGCGTATTATAAGTTTGTGTTCACTTAATCTTATTTGTGCGATCCACAAAAAGATATTTCGGGTCTGGTTGTACTTTGTATCCGTTGTTCGTATGTTAGTAAAAGTCTCGCGGCACAAGAGTAATTCTTAGCGCGGGAACAGAATTTAAGAAAAAGGTACCTAAAGTACTAAGAGCTAAGTTATACCATGTTTCGCTCATTATTTTATCGTAAGGTTTGTGGTAGACCTAATGTCAAAACTAATCAAGCCAAGAAAAGCCTTTAACATAGCTTAACAACTGTTATCTTTGTAGACATCAACATGGACGACTCTTTGCGGGCCCTCCGAAGCACGTTTCAACCATATAACCAAACCGTTCACTTTCATGATCACCAGACAAAAGAACATCAATACAGCTACCACATCTAAAAATTTACCTCAACAAAACTCCTTCCCCTAAGTAATCGTTAACCGGCTCTAAGCACGTTGTTACCAAGCAATTATTTTCTCCCCAAATTCTCTTAAAATCCCAAATAACTGTCACACACGCTGCCAGGGGGCGCCACTTTGACAATAACGTTCCGTTTCTCCCAATGTTGCAATTATACGGATGTGTACGTCTGATTGGCTTGGGAACCGTTTTGACTTTTGTAATACGTTTAAAGAAATTGTTTTAATTCCCAATGGGAAGATGGGAAATTTGTTTGGCTGTAGAATTTTTTTGGCATAAATTACTTAATTGCGAATTTAAATGTGATAGTTCTAAAAAATAAAGCCTAAGATTTACCTAGAGATGTTACTTCTATTTGGTTCTTAGTACTTGTGTGTGTTTATTATTACTCTAATTACTAATAATATACACAAAGAACCGCACTGTACATTTTTGACAAATAATAAAATACGTCTAATCTAATAAAAAATAACCAATTCTTTGCTGGCGACGGCAATAAAAGCTTACAAAAATAACACCATTACAATTTTTTTTTTTTTTTGCATCCTGAACTGTATCACGTATATCAGTTGACAGCTACTTTATGTCAAATTGATGTTCACTATCGAGTACATTGCTGCTTTGACGTAACGTGTTAATCACTATAATCTAGGGAGACAGCAATGTACAGCATAGTGAATTTCAAATAGTTATCAACTGAGATGCGTGATAGCCCCCTGACCACACTATAAGTATAATAGGCCTTATCTAAAACAGGCACAAATCATTACTAAAACCATCTTAGGATACTTAGTATTCTAGATATTAACATGTTCTAAGTTCTCAATAAACCTCCTTCCATTATCTCCAAACGCCTTCATTACGAGGCCCTCGAAGGAGCTCAATCTAAAATAATCACACAATTACTGAACGTATATTACTACTGAATTACACTATTAAATACCTATTACTTTTAATTGGGGTAGTGTTCCAGGAAAACGCTTCCTTTAGTCTAAGATTATGTCCAAAAATTCCCAGAATTTACTCCAAAATTAGGATTTTCTGTAATCTGTTGCCCGCGACTTCGTCCGCGTAGACTATTATTATATGAGTTTTTACGGTTCAGTAGTTAAGGAATAAAGTAGATACAGGCGGTCAGAATTATTATAACACTATCCATGCGTTAAAAAAATAGGAATTAATTACGCTTATTGCAACAGTGCAAAGCGATCACTGCTTCAACATAGGATCAAATATTAATTATCTTCAATGATAATGGTCTGGTTATGGTTAAACTAGTTATTTCAAAGTTTAAGCTTTAGCTTCAGGGTTAAGAATCAACTTCTAATAAAAAAAATGCGTAAACCAAACATTTACAACCATTTTGAAACAAAATATTTTAAAATTTGTAGTTGTAAAAAAAGCCCTGAAAATATTAATTTATAAAGATTTTAGTCAAAAAAATGGAAGTCACACTT